>NW_027330609.1:0-2109 GCF_022965805.1 Primulina eburnea
CAAACATAGATTAGCTCGTCGATACCAAGTACCCTTTCCCTTCGCATAAAAGAATAAGCAATTACGCTCGCAAGAGAAGCCAAATATCGGTACAAATGAACAACATACAGTCAAGGATTCTTCAGATCCTATGTCTTCACCACCATATGCAAAGGTAGGCCGATCAAACTGAAGAAAAAACACCGAAAATGTAACAAAGTAAATAAAAAAACGAAACAAAAGCAAGAAAAAAAATAACCGACGAAGCTGTCCAGTCCCAAAGAGGGAACACCGCGAAGAAGGATCGAAGCCAAAGAATTCACAAACAGGTGGAAAAGGTGCAAGGAATGAGAAGAAAAAAGTAGACCGATCAAACTGAAGAGAAAACACCGAGAATGGAACAAAGTAAATAAAAAAAACGAAACAAAAACAAGAGAAGAAAATAACCAGTCGAAGCTTTCCAATCCCAAGAAGGGGGACACCGCGAAGAAGGATCGAAGCCGAAGAAATCGCAAGCAGGTGGAAAAGGTGCCAGGAACGAGAAGAAAAGAAGAACGGAAGAGGAGGTAAGGCTACATCAGTCCCGTTTTGATGTCCTTACTGTTGTAGGCGGTGGAGAGAGAAGCTTATTACACGTGTGATGTTGTTTACCGGTAACCGGACAAAACAGGCCCTTTTAAACTTATTCAGGCTTTCAGTATAGTAGATATATATATATATATATATTATATATATATTATATATATATTATATATATATATATATATATATATATATATAGCATGCATGGTGAAGCAACGTGGCTCACCCTTCAAATTGTACGTCTCGCGCATATGCGCCCAACTCTCTGGACCCATCACTCACCTCATGCACATCTCGCGCATATGCGCGCACACATCTCGCGCATATGCGCGAGGTCTTCTTGCCACTGTCGCGCATATGCGCGAGGTGTTCTGTTCTCGCACATTGCTTCGCGTCTTCGTACGTCTTTCCTATCTATTTCTGGTCCGATCCATTCTGCCTATAATCACATCAATTATCACCAAATAATTTCAGATTACGGTAATCAGAATCTCGGGCCTTACTACATGCTTACATGTTTAAAATGTGGTTTTCTACTAGAATAAGAGACGCGATCTAGGAACAGAGAACGAGGACCGTAAAGGAAAAATATTTTGTTAAATGTTTATGTTTACTTATTTAATATATGGTTTATTCTATATAGTATTTTTGAAAGTGGTGCTTCTTAAAATATATTACGCGCAGAGTTGTATTTAACTGACAATCGTTTTGATGAAATAAAGACTTTTGAGAATTCGACTATTGTTTTGAAAAACTTTTCTAAGCAAATATTATACATACATTATAATGGGCATAATGGGTCTATTATACTAAGGTTGTTGGTGCTAAACTTGTACCAAATATTTTAGTTTATAACAAGGAATCTAAACCCTAGTTTTCTACATTCAAAACACACGCAAAACATAGGACTCTCCTCCATCATGACACGCACATACGCCATGTTTTCCAAGGATTTTACGTGAATTTTGAAGGTAGAATGCAACAAGCTTCTTCTCCCGTGTCTCGGCCAATGCCTCTCGCGTCAAGGATTGTTTTTTGTACGTGAAACACGAAAAGGCGCGTCTTAATCTTCCTTTACTCATTGTTCATATCATGTTATGCATTTTATACATGTTTGCATGAAAAATATGATACCCTTCCAATTACGTAATTTATTTTTTATGGCATATACATGATAAAACTTGATTTTCATGCCTTTCAATTCATGCTATTGTTGCACAAAGGGGCTGCCATGATAGGGCTATGGGAATGGACATTTTTCAGCATGTTTAAGAATCCATAGAAGCACGGTTCAAGGACGGAACGTGTGAGGATAAGGGCTGCATAATTTTGGATTGTAGAGAAGCTAGGCTTTCGATTTGGGTTTCCTAGAAAGGTGCAATTGCTGGCTGATTTTGGGGCACGTTCGGTGGTCCTAAGGTGGTCTACTGATGGCCCTAGATAGGTTAAGGGATGGTTAGTGCGAAGGCTAGGGCTGATACAAGAGAAGGGTGTTACGCAAGGCTTCAAGCGCATGGGTTGAGGGCTGTGTCGTGCGTGGGATGTAGG
>NW_027330610.1:0-3191 GCF_022965805.1 Primulina eburnea
TTTTAGAATAGCACGCAAAAGTGTTCCCAAAGTTCTATTGACAACTTCAGTTGTCCATCTGTTTGAGGATGACAAGTAGTAGATTACAACAATATTGAGCAAAGTTTAGCCCATAAAGTAATCCAAAAATAGAATCCCTCCCCTTCTTAGTTCTAGGCAACCCCAAAATAAAGTGCATAGAAATGTCAATCCAAGTTCTTTTAAGAATAGCACGCAAAAGTGTTCCAAAGTTCTATTACAACTTCAGTTTGTCCATCGTTTGAGGATGACAAGTAGATTACAACAATATTGAGCAAAGTTTAGCCCATAAAGTAATCCAAAAATAGAATCCCTCCCCTTCTTAGTCCTAGGCAACCCCAAAATAAAGTCATAGAAATGTCAATCCAAGTTCTTTTAAGAATAGCACGCAAAAGTGTTCCAAAGTTCTATTGACAACTTCAGTTTGTCCATCTGTTTGAGGATGACAAGTAGTAGATTACAACAATATTGAGCAAAGTTTAGCCCATAAAGTAATCCAAAAATAGAATCCCTCCCCTTCTTAGTCCTAGGCAACCCCAAAATAAAGCATAGAAATGTCAATCCAAGTTTTTTTAAGAATAGCACGCAAAAGTGTTCCCAAAGTTCTATTTACAACTTCGGTTTTCCATCCGTTTGAGGATGACAAGTAGTAGATTACAACAATATTGAGCAAAGTTTAGCCCATAAAGTAATCCAAAAATAGAATCCCTCCCCTTCTTAGTCCTAGGCAACCCAAAATAAAGTGCATAGAAATGTCAATCCAAGTTCTTTTAAGAATAGCACGCAAAAGTGTTCCCAAAGTTCTATTTACAACTTCGTTTGTCCATCCGTTTGAGGATGACAAGTAGTAGATTACAACAATATTGAGCAAAGTTTAGCCCATAAAGTAATCCAAAAATAGAATCCCTCCCCTTCTTAGTCCTAGGCAACCCCAAAATAAAGCATAGAAATGTCAATCCAAGTTCTTTTAAGAATAGCACGCAAAAGTGTTCCCAAAGTTCTATTGACAACTTCAGTTTGTCCATCGTTTGAGGATGACAAGTAGTAGATTACAACAATATTGAGCAAAGTTTAGCCCATAAAGTAATCCAAAAATAGAATCCCTCCCCTTCTTAGTCCTAGGCAACCCCAAAATAAAGTGCATAGAAATGTCAATCCAAGTTCTTTTAAGAATAGCACGCAAAAGTGTTCCCAAAGTTCTATTACAACTTCAGTTTGTCCATCGTTTGAGGATGACAAGTAGTAGATTACAACAATATTGAGCAAAGTTTAGCCCATAAAGTAATAAAAATAGAATCCTCCCCTTCTTAGTCCTAGGCAACCCCAAAATAAAGTGCATAGAAATGTCAATCCAAGTTCTTTTAAGAATAGCACGCAAAAGTGTTCCCAAAGTTCTATTGACAACTTCAGTTTGTCCATCGTTTGAGGATGACAAGTAGTAGATTACAACAATATTGAGCAAAGTTTAGCCCATAAAGTAATCCAAAAATAGAATCCCTCCCCTTCTTAGTCCTAGGCAACCCCAAAATAAAGTGCATAGAAATGTCAATCCAAGTTCTTTTAAGAATAGCACGCAAAAGTGTTCCCAAAGTTCTATTGACAACTTCAGTTTGTCCATCCGTTTGAGGATGACAAGTAGTAGATTACAACAATATTGAGCAAAGTTTAGCCCATAAAGTAATCCAAAATAGAATCCCTCCCCTTCTTAGTCCTAGGCAACCCCAAAATAAAGTGCATAGAAATGTCAATCCAAGTTCTTTTAAGAATAGCACGCAAAAGTGTTCCCAAAGTTCTATTGACAACTTCAGTTTGTCCATCCGTTTGAGGATGACAAGTAGTAGATTACAACAATATTGAGCAAAGTTTATCCCATAAAGTAATCCAAAAATAGAATCCCTCCCCTTCTTAGTCCTAGGCAACCCCAAAATAAAGTGCATAGAAATGTCAATCCAAGTTCTTTTAAGAATAGCACGCAAAAGTGTTCCAAAGTTCTAGACAACTTCAGTTTGTCCATCTGTTTGAGGATGACAAGTAGTAGATTACAACAATATTGAGCAAAGTTTAGCCCATAAAGTAATCCAAAATAGAATCCCTCCCCTTCTTAGTCCTAGGCAACCCAAAATAAAGCATAGAAATGTCAATCCAAGTTCTTTTAAGAATAGCACGCAAAAGTGTTCCCAAAGTTCTATTGACAACTTCAGTTTGTCCATCGTTTGAGGATGACAAGTAGTAGATTACAACAATATTGAGCAAAGTTTAGCCCATAAAGTAATCCAAAAATAGAATCCCTCCCCTTCTTAGTCCTAGGCAACCCCAAAATAAAGTGCATAGAAATGTCAATCCAAGTTCTTTTAAGAATAGCACGCAAAAGTGTTCCAAAGTTCTATTGACAACTTCGTTTGTCCATCGTTTGAGGATGACAAGTAGTAGATTACAACAATATTGAGCAAAGTTTAGCCCATAAAGTAATCCAAAAATAGAATCCCTCCCCTTCTTAGTCCTAGGCAACCCCAAAATAAAGTGCATAGAAATGTCAATCCAAGTTCTTTTAAGAATAGCACGCAAAAGTGTTCCCAAAGTTCTATTTACAACTTCGGTTTGTCCATCCGTTTGAGGATGACAAGTAGTAGATTACAACAATATGAGCAAAGTTTAGCCCATAAAGTAATCCAAAAATAGAATCCCTCCCCTTCTTAGTCCTAGGCAACCCCAAAATAAAGTATAGAAATGTCAATCCAAGTTCTTTTAAGAATAGCACGCAAAAGTGTTCCCAAAGTTCTATTACAACTTCAGTTTGTCCATCCGTTTGAGGATGACAAGTAGTAGATTACAACAATATTGAGCAAAGTTTAGCCCATAAAGTAATCCAAAAATAGAATCCCTCCCCTTCTTAGTCCTAGGCAACCCCAAAATAAAGCATAGAAATGTCAATCCAAGTTCTTTTAAGAATAGCACGCAAAAGTGTTCCCAAAGTTCTATTGACAACTTCAGTTTGTCCATCTGTTTGAGGATGACAAGTAGTAGATTACAACAATATTGAGCAAAGTTTAGCCCATAAAGTAATCCAAAAATAGAATCCCTCCCCTTCTTAGTCCTAGGCAACCCCAAAATAAAGTGCATAGAAATGTCAATCCAAGTTCTTTTAAGAATAGCACGCAAAAGTGTTCCAAAGT
>NW_027330611.1:0-13902 GCF_022965805.1 Primulina eburnea
TTTTTATTTTTAAGAGCCATTCCTATCAAAAGCAAGTTATATAAGATAAATAAAGCATTAATAAGCATTATACCGAATTATATCAAAATTTAATCTTTTGAAATAAAAAATTCTTAAGTTTCATATATTTTTATATATCATACCTTGTACATCATTGTGTTGCTGCTTTGAAACTTTATCTTTTTGGTTATTTAGCATACCTTGTATGTTTTGACATTCTGCACAAGTATTGACTCCACCAAAATATAAGCAAGTTAAGTTTTAATTATAAGCAACAAAGTTCTAACTTTTTTCGTTAGCTACCATGTTATTACCAAGTTCTCTTGCAAGACTGACTTGAACAAAGTATACAACATTCATACAAATGAAAAAGGTCAAATAAGAGTTATACACAAGCAACAAACAGATTGTTTTTGTTTAAAATGCGATGATACCTCTTTTTTTTGAATTTCGAGTTACATGATTGGCAGATATTATACGTGGTTGTGTATCTTCCTCATCTCGAAGTTGAAAATGAGATTTTCCAAAAAATTTACTCTTACGAGTCATTCCTATCAAAAGAAAAGGTTAAAAATTACAAATGCTTTTATATAGAATAAATAAAACATGAAGTAAGCATTATACATATCCAAACTTAATCGTTTCAAATAAAATGCTATAAGTTTCATATCTTTTTTATATTTAATACCTTGTAAATCATTGTGTTGGTGCTTTGAAACTCCATCCATTTGCTTATTCAACATACCTTGTATGTTTTGAATTTCTACACAAGTTTTGATACCACCAAAATATAAGTTAGTTGAGTTTTTAATTATAAAAAGAAAATGCTAACCTTTTCCGCTATCATTCATGCTACCGAGTTCTCTTGCAAGACCAACTTGAACAAAGTACATAAAATTCAGACAAAATCAAAAGGTTCAATAAGTGTTATACAAAATCAGCAAACATATCCTTGATGTATAAAGTTACATGCTACCTTTTTTTGAACTTCGAGCTGCGTGATTGGCAATCATAATTCGAGATTGTGTATTTGCCTTATCTTGATGTTGAAAATGAGGTTTTCCAACAGTTTTACCCTCACTAGCCATTCCTATCAAGAGCAAGAACCACAACTTCAAGATAAAAAAAAGTTAGTTATATCCTTTGATATGATAAATAAAAGATCCATAGTGAAAAATGAAATTAAAATATATAATGTTATTATTATTCTAGTATCCGGCAAATCCACTCTACTAGTTTCACTTTATATCATATTAACTAAACATAAAAAATTATATATGCAAGAAAAAATCTCATCATTATCTAAATCTCATCATGCATCAACGTCAATTTCAACTCCTGCAACATCATCCCGAACCCAAACGACTTCTTCATGTTCATTCTCGTCTTCAGGATTACAAATACAACTTTGAAGATATGTATCAACATCTGCCATAGGTTGCATTTTATACTTTGCTCGTGCATCGGTGGTGATAATTACATGCCAATTACAATCAACTGGATCTTCCACATAAAAAACTTGCATGGCTTGGGATGCTAATATATAAGGCTCGTTGTGACGCTTCACATTTGTAAAATTGGCCAACATAAAACCATCTTCATCCAGTTTTAGTCGTTTGCCTTTGGAGACCCAATCACATTCAAACAAAACAACTCTTCGACCTCCCTCATAATCTAACTCAATCACATTTTGCAAAATCCCATAATAATCAAGTTCACTTGATACTGGATTCTGATCTCGTATACTCGAATAACTTGAAGTGGTAGCTCGAACAATTACACCACAATTCTGAGTTTTTCTCTTGCGTTCCACTTCTTTTGTATGAAACCTAAATCCATTGGAAATGAATTTTTCATATCGTATCCCTATGAAATTTGGGCCTCTGGCAAGTGATTTCAAATCATTTGATACTGGATCATCTTGTGAAGGATTTGTATTTTCAATCTATCACACAAGAAAAAATTGATAAATTATGTATAAAAATCATAATATTTAACCTTAATGACAATTACAAAAGAAACTTACATGTTTGGCAAACCAAGAGGCAAAAGACTCACTATGCATACGTTCAATTTGGTGTGGTGGAAGACCGGAATGTGTAAGATTCAAAATCTGACGGTGTTCACTGCAAATTAAGAAAGATGATTTGATAAACATCGATGATTATATATTTAAACACAATGAAATATATAATCACATACTCTATATAAGATTGTACGTGATGACAGTTGAATAACACATATTGATGTGCCTTATTTAATGTCTCATCATCAAACTTAGTTGCAATGGGCTTTCCAAGTGCATAACCAGAGGTCGTAAACACGTCCAATGCGAATGTTGAGCCGATAGTTGTCTCATCATTTCTTTTTGATTGATTGAATTTTGTCTCTACATAATCAGCTAAATAAAAAGAACAAAATGTCAAACATTCCTCAGCCAAATACCCCTCAGCAATGGATCCTTCTGGCCTACTTCTATTTCGAACATATGACTTCAATGTCCCCAAATACCTTGTACGAAAAACATAAATTTTGTATTATTTAGTGAAAATAATAATTTAAATAAAACAATATCAATAATATTTGTTTTTTACCTTTCAATTGGATACATCCAACGATAGTAAACTGGTCCAGCAAGTAGTACTTCAGTAGCCAAATGTACAGTCAAATGAATCATTATGTCAAAAAATGAGGGAGGAAAAATCTTCTCCAGCTGACAGAGGATCACCGCAATATCTTTCCTTAAACGAACAACATCAGTAGGAGAAATTACTTTACAACATAGCTCTCTGAAATACCTACTCAATCTAATCAAAGGAGTCCGAACTGATTTAGACAAAGTTTTACGTAGTGCCACCGGCAACAACTGCTGCATCAAAATATGGTTGTCATGGCTTTTTAGACCAATTAATTTTGCCGGTTTCATTTGAACACACCGTGAAATGTTAGAAGCATAGCCATCTGGAACTTTAACTTTTTTCAAAACTTTGCAAAATGTGCCCTTCTCATTTTTGCCCATTGAATAACATGCTGGAGGCAGATAAACTCTACTTGGTCCTTTCTCAATAGGATGAAGTGCTGATCTAATTCCAATTTCTTGCAAATCAAGACGTGATTTAATATTATCTTTTGTTTTTCCTTCCATATTCAGCAGTGTCCCACAAATTGATTCGCAAACATTCTTCTCAATATGCATAAAATCAAGATTGTGGCGTACCACATTATCTTTCCAATATGGTAAATCGAAGAAAATACTCAATTTTTTCCAATTGAATGGTAGTTCTGGATTATCATCAACTGTTTTTCCAAATTTCAAATTAAAATTTTTCAACTCGTTGATCACTGTGTCTCCCGAAAGTATGGGTGAGGGTCTTCCATACTCTTCTGTGCCATCAAAATTTTGAGCATCTTTGCGAAACTCATGATCACCGTTCAAAAATTTGCGGTGACCCATATAACAATATTTCCTGCCATTTTTTAACCAGCGTGAATGGGTAAATTTGTGGCACACTGGGCATGCAAATTTACCTTTGGTGCTCCATCCAGATAGGGTTGCATATCCAGGAAAATCACTTATAGTCCATAATAATGCGGCATTCAGTTGAAAATTCTGCTTGGTTGATGCATCATATGTCTGCACTCCTACCTCCCACAAATCCTTCAAATCTGCAACAAGGGGCTGCAAGTAGATGTCGATGTTATTTCCAGGAGCAGATGGACTAGGTATTAACAATGATAATATAAAGTATGGTTGTTTCATACACATCCATGGTGGAAGATTATAAGGCACTAAAATGACTGGCCACGTACTATGCGCCACACTCATATTTTTGAATGGATTAAATCCATCTGAAGCTAATCCTAGCCTTATGTTTCGGGGATCCTTTGCGAATTCAGGGTGGTTATGGTCAAACGTTTGCCAAGCTGGGGAATCAGCTGGGTGTCGCATGTAACCGTCTTTCGTGCGAGATTCAGAATGCCATCTCATATGGACTGCTGTTTTGCAGGACATGAACAAACGTTGTAACCTAGGCTTTATTGGAAAATACCATAAAACCTTGCGTGCAACTTTCCTCTTGTCACCAATAGGATCATTTTCAGATGTTTCCCATCTAGGCTCGTTGCATGTTTTGCATCGAACTCTTTCTTCGTCCAACCGCCAATATAAAGTACAATCATTAGGACAAGCATCGATCTTTTCATAACCAAGTCCTAATTGCTTCATCAATTTCTCTGCTTCATAGTATGACTTTGGTAAATCTTTCATGGCATTTGGAAATGCTTCTCTCAACAAATCCAAAAGCATATCGAAGATTTTATTGGTAATTTTTCCAAGACATTTTAAGTGAAGCAAGCGAATGATGAATGAAAGTTTTGAGAATTTCTTGCATCCGGGATATAACTCTTTTTGTGAATCATCAATTAGTTTATAGAATTTCTCGGCCTCTCCGATTGGAATCTCTTTATCCTTTTCAAATCCTGTTGTATTGATTGTATCACCATCGTTTTGTGGGACCCCAAAAGCATCGTGAACTAATCCCTCCATATCATCTACATCATCACGAGATGGAACAGAACTAGATATTGAAGATGCACTACATGCTATCTCTCCATGAGCCACCCAGTGAGTATAACCTTTGATAAATCCATCAACCGTCAAATGATCACAAGCATCCTCTCTTGAAACACATATGCCAATCTTACATTTTGCACAAGGACACGCAATCATTCCATTGATGTTTGCATTAGAAAATGCAAAATCTAAGAAACTCTCAAGTCCTTTCCTGTATTCCTTGGTTTGTCTCGGCAAAAACATCCAACTTTTATCCATCACAATTCTGGTAAAAAGATATACTTAAACTAGTTCAGCAAACAAATATATAATTTGTGTATGTGTGGAGTAAATTATCGAAAAATATATATACAATTAGTGTCTCAAAACACAACAATAATTTAATAACCAAAAAAATATGTGAACAAAAGAAAACTAGAGTGAAACCCAAAAATCTCTTATAGATAGCTATATTTTTTTATAAATTAATTTCATATATTTTTATTATTTTCAATCATTTTAAAGAAAATAAGTTAGCTTTGAGATCACCATTTGTTATAAATTAATTTCATATATCAATAATTGATATATTTTGAAATCATGTTAATCGAACATATGAAATTTGTCATGAACGTCAATAACTAGATCGACGGTTTATTGCTTAATAAATTATAGTTGATAATGAACGACAAAATTCAAATATTTATAACTATATTGTCATCTAAATGTACTTCTTTCCAGCCAATATAACACATGGACAACTATTTATATATATTTTAATTCAATATGCTTAGTAATCCAGCTAAGTTACATATTGGTCACAGCTAGAAGGTTAAGATAATGAATTGTTTCTTATTTAATTTGTGTACCCAAAAAGAATAAACGAGCATATGCCACAATCGAGATCCTCTATTTATAAAGCAAGAAACAATAGTCAATATGCAAAAACAAGCCAAAACAAATAAATACTTCTCCCGTTTCAAGAAACAATAGTCAATATGCAAAAACAAGCCAAAACAAATAAATACTTCTCCCAAACGGACATTTATTATTTGATTTCAATTAAAAAAACATATTATAAACTTCTAAAAAAATATATATTATTATTTTATAAAAAACAAATATAATTAAGTAAAAATACCATTCACCTCAAACAAACTCTATGTTATATATTGTCATCAATCATGGATAATATACTCCTATTGGCTAAAAATAAAAAATCTCATGAAATCAAAGATGTCAAATAATGGTCATTATGTTTTAATAAAATCTAAAAGAGAAGGAAAGCTGACATATAGTGTTCATTCCAAATGTGGAAAAACAGTTAAGCTTCAAGTATTTTTTTTCTTACATATGGAGTGCGAGTGTTTGAGAAAAAGGAAACATTAATCAAAGTTAAGAAGTATATATTAAAAGGGTTTACATCAGTTCAAAGAATCTGATCAACTTTTGCCTTTCAGTATTCAATTTTTTGTTCTTGGAATATCCATCTATATTAATGAAGCTGGCTTTTCTCTATTTATGAGTGTTGGTCAGATTACATGTAATAGCACTGTTACCCTGGAATCTTATCATATACACTCGATTCTGATTTAAGACACCTCAACAGATGAGTGTTGCCTAAAATCTGCCCCTCAGTTACTTAATGTTCAATGCTTTCCCATAGTAAATGTGTTCCAGGTGATAGAGGTTCTTTATTATAAATACTCCAATACTTCAAAGAGTGGCAAGTGAACAGGCGAAGTTTCCTCTGTCCTTAGTTTCAAAGTAATGGTATTGTTATACGCTTACATTTTTCTACTACTGTACGTGCGTAGAATCGCGAGGCTGGGTTTTCACAAAGTCTTACTTGTATCTGCATTATGGTTGTTAATTGCTACCTAAACACAAAGCATGTGGATTGTGGATGTACCTTGTTGTCACAACTCAGATCCAAACTAATTGCATCTTGGAAAGTACAGATATTGTTACTTAACAACCAACCTTTCAACTCAGTTAGTAGAAATAGATCGGCTATAATATGATTAGACATTGGTTTTTCCGAGCATATCCTATGTTAGGTGATATGGTTAGAAGGTTCAATATATAAGCACATACGCAAAGTGCAACAACAATTTGAGAGTTAAGGGGTTAGGAAGCATAATGCTCTGTAAGGATTGATTTCCAAATAACTGAGTTAGGCCCACTTTATCAACATGATCCTACATAACCTGCGCATTTGTTTATGGGTTTTAGTGCTGGTCAAAACACGTTGAGAGCTCCTTCATATAATCTCAGCACAAAATGCCAAGCTCAGCTCAAAAACAAAGAAGAACACAGAACAATATTTAGTTTATGAATCAACTTTGTAATCACAAAAATTGTGACTCAAATCGAACACTCATCTATTCTCAATAAATCAATCAAGCAAATCAAATGAATCGAACACTCTTATAAAATCGAAAACCTCTTCTAAAATCGAACACTCTTATAAAATCGAACTCCTCTTATAAAATCAAATGAACCGAAATCCTCTTCTATATGAATCGAACACTCTTAACAAAAAACCGTGACCAAAATCTCTTACAAAACAAGGGATTCAGAACTTACCGGAGATGAGCGGCTGGACAAATCTGAAAATGAGAAGCGGCTGGACAAATCTCAAACCGTGACACTAGAAAAAAGAAATAAGAAGGAAGGATTAGCGGCTGAACGAGGGAAAAGAAGGCGCCAGAGATTTGGGAGAAAGAGCGGCGAGAGAGATCATTTGGCCCAATGTATAAAATAATCCGTCGTTCTTTCCTTTTTTTTCCTTTTAATTAATTATTTTTTATATAGTTTTTTAATGAGAGTGAGTGAGAGATTAAAAAATTGGAAATGAGTGAGAAAAATAAGAACTTTTAGTGACATTAATTAAAAATGTCATTATAACATACCTAATTTAATATTTTTTTTATTAAAAATTTTATGTGTAACCAATGTCATGATATGTATGTAATAACGACATTATTTTAAAAATGTCACTAAGAAAATGTAAGTATAGCCATTTTTTCTTGTAGTGATTTTAAAAAGAAAAATTTTTAGACCCTATTTAACAGAACATATAATTAAATCCCAAAGATGATTAGAAGATGATTAGCGTCCGGGTCCCCACAATTTAAGTTGGACTTTAATTATTTATAGTAAATGGTGATTTACAAGAAATTCGGTTATAAATAAATTAATTTGAAAGTAGACAAAGGTGTTTGTATACTTTGTTAATTTACTTTATAATCGTGGCGGTTAGTGATTGGATCAAGATATATAATATTGGATCAATTAATTATTGTGATAATTAATTGATGGTGTATGATATGTGATATTATGCATGAAGGATGATCAAAAGCCCAAGCCCAATTTGCTAGGTGTATGCTAGGATATTTTGTGTTGAATGATTGTAATAATTATCAATTTAAAGTGGGCTTGGTTTATGGCCCGTTCCCACCCCCCATGAGATGTATCCCTATGTGCCATGGATATTTAATTGTAAATATTAGTATAGTGGATGATCAAGATTGGAAGATGGTGGCCATGATGATTATGAAGATCGAAGACATGTAAATATTGGAAGCTTATGTAAATGTTGCATTTGCATCCCATGCATTTCCCTAGGATTGGACCTAGGCCCGTGTTTAGCTCACACGGGCCATTAGTATTGGGGCGATTGATCATCCTTGTTTGTTTACTGTTTATAATATATGCATGATATGTTATAAATAATGAGTATGTGCGTTATTATTATGATAATAACAAAGTTTCATGAATCCGGCAAACATACGATCAAACATGGAGAGCTTTTAAAATAAAATTAATGATGAGACCTTTCAAAATTAAAACCCTCATTTTGAATAAGATTCAAAATTAATATCAAGCCCGAAAAGGGGAATTATAAATTTGTTTATAATTTCCTTGTCTTCCATCGACAATGGGTGCATGATGAACGCTACCCGTACTCGGGGCTCGGCTCATATTATTGGGGGGGCCCTGGGTGCCGGAAAGCTGTGACATTCATTGACATGGTGATGTGAACTACGTGGAACTCCCATGATTTCGGCTCATATTATTGAGGGAACTCATGGCGACCGTCCATTAAGGTTCAATACCGATGGGTTAGGCTTGACACGTAAAGATGAACGACGTCATATTATTGGGTCCTAATCAAACGTGAGACAAAAGTTTACGTTAATGGTTGCATTGTGATGCAATTGGAAACTACGTTTTAGGAATTGTGATTGGCTGATATTATTCGGGATCATAATTCGCTAATTGGACCTTACGTACCTACTGAGGAAAGGAGTTTCCCGCTTTCACTAGAGGGTAGTGAAAGATGTCAAAACAGTGGGAGCCAATATTTATGAAGTAAAAGTCCAAACTTCATATCTTACTAAATATTTTAAAATAGTCATCAACATTTATCTGTTTTTACTTTTCAGTACAAATTGACAATGTCATCGCTTCGCAATCCAATATCCGTAATACTCGACAAAAACATATTAACTGGACCTAATTACCTCACTTGGCTAAGAAACCTAAAAATCGTCTTGAATTCGGAAAGGGTAGCATATACACTGACTGAGTCGCCCCCTGTTGAGGCTCCGACTCACTGCAATCCTGAGGAATTGCAGGCTTACAAGGAATAGTGTGACCATGACTTGATAGCCAGGTGTTATATGCTGACTTCTATGAATGATGAGCTGCAGAGGCGTTTTGAGGGTGCAAAGAGTGCTGCTGACATTCATTTGCACCTCAAGGAGCTCTTTGGAGAGCAAACACGTCTTCTTAGGCATGCTACCATCAAGGAGCTGATCACTTTACGCATGCAAGATGGGCCTCGGTCCATGAGCATGGCCTAAAGGTGATCGGGCTCGTGGACAAGCTCGTTGGACTGGATCTGATCTTGCCTTCGGAGTTGACCACCGACGTGTTGCTCTTATCGCTGCCTAGCTCATTTGATCCTTTTGTGGTGAACTTCAACATGAACAAGATTGAACCGACCCTTTAGGAGTTGGTGAATATGCTTGTTACGTTTGAATCCACCATCAAGAAAGAGAAGTTGGTTCTTTATGTGGGTTCTTCATCTGGTACGAAGATTGATCCACATGGGAATGGAAAGAAGCGTTCTTTCCAACGTCCCAAGAAGAACGTGCCCTTGTTGAGGCAATCTCCGAATCCCGTTGTGGCAGCCACACCAGTTAAGGCTGACAAGACTGCTGATGAATGTCATCACTGCAAGAAGCCTGGACATTGGAGGCGAAATTGCAAGGAATATCTGGCCCAGAAGTGTTCTGGAAACGGTATGTTCTAAATTTAAGTAAACGTTTCAATTAACTTTACTTCTTGGGTATTAGATACCGGATGTGACTCACATCTCTATAATGAGTTATAGGTGATGGGAAGAAGTAGAATGCTTAAGGAAGGTGTGACCTTCTAGAGAATGGGCAATGAAGCAAGAGTTGCTGCCAAGGCTATTGAAGATGTTTACTTATTATTGAACAATAGTTTAAGTTAATTTTATGAGATGTTTTGTTTGTACCTAATTTTTTAAAAACATTGTTTCCATTTCTATGGTGATAAAAATGGATATTCTTGTTTATTTTGCAAAGGTGTTTGCAACATTTACATGAAAGAATGTTTGATTGGTACTGGTAAACTTGAAAACGATCTCTATAACTTAAAATTAAAAGATATTCCACTAAATGTCCATTCAAAGGCATACACCATATGAGATATGGATGGGTAAGCCTCCTAAGTATTCTTATCTTAGAATATGGGGTGCCCTGCTTATGAAGCAGGTAGTGGGAGATAAATTGGATAGTCGATCCATTTTATGCTAATTTGTGGGATATCCAATGAATTCGATTGGATACTACTTCTATCATCCCCAAGAAACAAAAGTGTTTGTTTCTAGGAATGCGACCCTTTTGAAAGGGAATTTCTATTGGATAGAAATAGGGAGATGATAGAACTCGAAGATGTTCGAGAGACACCCACAATTGAAGAACCCACACCCGAAGAGCCAAGAGAGGAGATACAAGCTCCTAGAAGATACGAGAAAGTTTCGAGACCACCTATGAGGTATGGTCAGCTTCTTGAAGAGGGCCATGATGAGCCTAACCATGGATGTGATCCAAGGACCTTCAAGGAAGGGTTATCTGATGCCGATTCATCCAAATGGCTTGAAGCGATGGAATCTGAGATGAATTCCATGCATCCGAACCAAGTGTGGGATCTTATAGATCCACCTGAGGGAAAGGTTCCCATAGGGACTTGGGACGGATGGGAAGGTATTGACCTTCAAGGTGCGATTGGTGGAAAAAGGATATACTCAAAGACAAGGAGTTGACTTTGAGGAAACCTTTTTCCCCAGTCGCAATGTTCAAGTCCATAAGGATTTTGCTAGCCATAGCTGCATGGTATGACTATGAGATATGGCAGATGGATGTCAAGACAGACTTTCTTAATGGGGATTTTAAGAAAGTTATTTACATGTCTTAACCTGAAGGGTTAACATCTATCGGAAGTGAGCATATGGTATGCAAACTTCAGAGATCTGTTATGATCTAAAGCAGGCATCTAGGAGTTGGAACCTCAGATTCGACAGTACAATCAAATAGTTTGATTTACTAAGAGTCCTGAGGAACCCTATGTGTATAAGAAGGTCAGTGGGAGTGTTGTGACATTCCTGGTGTTATATGTTGATGACATTCAACTCATTGGGAATGATGTAGGAATGTTGCAATCAACTAAGATATGGTTAGCGAGTAAGTTCTCGATGCAGGACTTGGGTGAAGCATCTTTTGTATTGGGAATACAGATCTATAGAGATAGATCGAGAAGATTGCTTGGTCTCACCAGTCCACATACATTGATACCATCGTGAAGCCGTTCTCGATGGATGAGTCCAAGGGAGGACATCTACCAATGTGTCATGGCGTGTCCCTATCCAAGTCTGTCTCCCAAGACTGATGCAGAGATAGTGGCGATGACACGCATTCCATATGCTTCGGCAATTGGTAGCATCATGTATGGGATGATATCTACACGTCTTGACATGGCTTTCGCACTAAGTGTAGTGAGTAGATATCAATCGAACCCTGGTCTTCCACACTGGAAAGCTGTGAAAGACATCCTCAAGTAGTTGAGAAGGACCAATAAATTGTTCTTGGTCTATGGGGTGGAGAACTAAAATTGGAAGGCTATACCGACTCTAGCTTCCAAAGCGATATCGATGACTCGTAGTCAACCTCTGGTTTTGTATTCATGCTCTATGGTGCTGCTGTTTCTTGGAAGAGTTCCAAGTGAGACAATACTACGGATTCCAGCACAGAGGCCGAATACATTGCTGCATCAGATGCAGCAAGGGAGGCTGTTTGGATAAGGAATTTCGTCCAAGAGTTGGGCGTCATTCCTAATGGAGTTGCTCCTGTCCCGATGTTGTGTGACAACACGGGAGCTATAGCTCAAGCCTAGGTCTCATCAGAAATCCAAACTAGTATTGAGAAAGTACCACATCCTCGGAGAGATTGTGGAAAGAGGAGAAGTGTCTTTTGACAAAGTCGGCTCCGCCGATAATGTTGTTGATCCACTAGCTACGCCTTTACCTGGACCATTATTCGACAAGCATCGCGAATCAATGGGTTTAAAGCATATGGGTAGTTGGCTCTAGTGCAAGTGGGAGATTGTTAGAGTAGGTGCCCGTCGAGCCAAGTGTTGGCCGAGTGTTCACAATGAAACTCTATGTATAAGCAATCTTTATTTTAATAATGTTTGAGATTATTATTATGGCACATCTTTATCTGTATACACATGCTAGTTGCATAGATAAAGCCCTTGAATATACAAATAGTAGAAAGAATATGAGATGCTCATATGATGAGTATCATGAAACTCATATTTGTAATACTGTATATTCTAAACGGTTCCTAGTCGATTCAGCCGCCACTAAGAAGGATATAGGCCGCTAGAGTTCGAGACTAGTATCTGCTGTGGGGACCCGGGCTGTAACTCTATTCTTTTGGGATTTAATTGGATCTTTGTTCGAAAATGTGGGTCAAAATTTTGCTTTTAATTTTAATTCAAATGTATTAACTAAAGCATAACATATCTCGATAGAAATTAAACAACGTAATGTACATACAAGTCTGTTCGTACAACATACACTAGTGTTCACATGACAACTACAAACATAAGTAGTACAAGTGCCATAAGAAACCACTAGTAATCTGCAATGCCCGAGATCTCCACGCTATCATCATCTCTCATCTAGCTCGTGACCCCGATCCTGCCCCACCTGTTGCCATGCACACATACAGACACGACAACAGCCGGATAACTCCGGTGAGAACATATCCCAGTATAAAACATGGATGCATGCAATGTAATAAATCATGTACAAATGCATAACATAAATCAAGTAACATGAATATACATCTAAACATGTAGTAGAATACAAATCTGTATTCGACAATTCAAATCTTGACTCGACTCTTTTCTAATCTAGGGATCCCGGTGTGAATAAGACGGTCTGTTACCTACCCAACCACTTGGGGCAACGGTACGTCTTATTCCTAGACTTCGGTCAACTCTGTATCGAGGGTCTACACATATAGCAAATCTGCTCCTATGCGTCGATACACCGAAACGTCTAGTTTTGGCAAGTCTGCCAATCTCTCCTATCTCAGGACTCGAATATAATCAATAAACAAGGCATTACATAATCAAATGTAATAACAATCTAGTATGTGATTTAGGGAAACTCGTATCAAATCTGAATCGAGTTGTGCAATCCCGTGACCACATGAATTATACCTTTCTTGTCGAATCGTCTGTCGAGATCTCGAATCCAATGTCAAACCTGTCACCTCAAATCTGAAACGGCAATGTGTAGACACCCAATATCAATCTGTAACTCAAAGCAACATATATGCCAATCAATAATAAATCTCGGTACAAATCTACGGCATAACAGCGTATTCTCGCAATACCGGTCAACTCAATCTCAACAAACAATATATACCATAGCCACAACTCATAATCTTCATAATATACTCATCAACACAATATAATATGCTCAATTCTTCCAATCAATATCAATATACATGCTGGAAATTCGCAAGGCTCGTATACGGTGTCCGAAAATCGATCTGATAACAAATATACGATGCTCTATATATCAAGAACATATATTCTAACTCAAATCTGAATTTCTCTAACACATGAATTTCGAACCATGCTGAAAATGTACAATACTTACATCCTTAGATAGCTCTTGTTGCAAGGACTCCAAATCCGGTTTCGGAGTTAAAATCGAACGAACAAATCGTGCACAAACT
>NW_027330612.1:0-14005 GCF_022965805.1 Primulina eburnea
TATAAATCGTAGGCAAAAATTTGTGAGACGGTCTCACGGATCGAATTTGAGACGAATCTCTTATTTGAGTCATCCATGAAAAAGTATAATTTTTTATGCTTAGAGTATTACTTTTTATTGTGAATATGGGTAGGGTTGACCCGTCTCACAGATTAATATCCGTGAGACGGTCTCATATGAGAATCACTCTATATCGTAAGTAATAAATGTTGGGACAAAATGGGCTTCGTTTTGTCGATAGAAAATTAAAGGGGGAGAATTTATTAAGGCATAATAGGACCCGTGATAGGCTGATAGCTGTCATATCATACAATCTGTTACAGGTTTTTAAACACAAAAATGTTGCATACATTCTTTCAACAATATTGCCCCCTCTTTGTTTTGACTCCAAGAACAACCAACTCTTTATCTCGTACGAAAATTTTAAGTTTAAAGACAAAGCTTTGTGTTTCAAACTCAGTCGTAACAATCTAAAAAAACCATTTATTGCCATTCGAGCTGCTGTTCATGTGGGACTCCAGACACTATGGATCATATATGGTGTTTGGTTTTCTAGTGCAGAAATGAGAAATCTTTAAAAGGGTTGTTGAATGTTGATGGTCTTGATTCGCAAGAAGTCTACGGGATACCTTTCATACAAGAATTTATATTAGCACACTCAATGAGATTGAAAGCATTCCAAGTCATAAATTAAACACCGAGAACCTTTAGTTCATCAGTCAATTTCGGTGGAATTTTAAAAAATAAAGGGTATAATTTCCATTGACAAATCACTGAACACAACCCCAAGCAACATGGCGGCCGTGTGGCAAATAATTGATTAATGATAAAAATATATCGAGGAAATCTGTGACAAGAACAAAGACCCGAATAACATCTTGCTCTAAGCATTTCACTACTACGGTCAAATGCTTGTATGAATATAACCAAAGGTGTATATGCGCACAGAATCTAATCTAAGTCTCTCCAACAAGCTTTGATGTATGCCTGATCCATCAGTCTTGCTGCTGCTTTTCTATAACAAAACTGTCTATATGATCCACTTCTAATTGTACCGTGATCTAGTCAGACCATAAAGAAATCATGTAATTACAAAGATTTCACGCGCTTCGAGTCATTGAGACTTTTTCCTGCAGAAAATGAGTTTAGTATTATATTAGTTGATTGTGTAACGTCAAATATGAGATAATCCAGAGATTCAAGCTTAGACATTTTGACTTGTGGGCAGTTCGGATCTTATGCACCATATATTTTGTTCATTTGAATAATTGCTGGCGTCTCTGAAGTAACGGGCCAGGAAGATTATACAATCACCTCTCGTTGTTCACGGTCTCTGAAGGAAACCAGTGCATAAGAACACCTAGGTGCATTAAAGCAGGTATCAATTTGAATAAGACGGGCGTTGTGACCTGTAGTGTTAAGCGATGGCTTGTGAGTAGGCGACTATGGGGATTCTTGGAGTAAATTTGAACATTTAAAAAACTTACAAGGCTGAGAGCTGTTGTTCCAAGTAGAAGAAGATAGACCTTACCCTACATATTCTTTGAAAAGAAACCAAAGTCAGAATGGAACGAAGAAAAATACTATTCATGGTATAAACATATTAGCATCATGAAGAGCATTTTGACTCCCAAGTAGCATGTTCCTTAGCTAGCAAATGAATTGCACTTTCATTTACTTCGAAAAATGTGATTCTGAACATAAATCAACAAATGCATATCATGATATAATAAATGCTGCTCATGCCTTGCATGTCAAACTTTAAATGCCAAACTGAAAATGTTCACCAAATGTTACACGGCAATTGTGTGTAAAATTTCATTAAATTAAAACTCACAACACTATGTCAAATTCAAAACACCAACACATATGAACCATGCATGACAAAGGAGGTGGAACAAAAAATTCATGTATTGTCAGGACCATATCTGATTGAAAACAGTGAGAAATCACCTCAACAAGATGTAAGTTTGATGCACGACTAAGGAGAACAAAAGCAAATTCCCCGATTTGTGCCAATAGCACACCAACCTGCAAAGCACATAGCAACCATAAGTCAGAGATCCTTGATTGAGAAAAATAGGAAAGGTCAGACTTACAATAAATGATGTCCTAAGACTGTAGCCAAATGCCTTTGTAATCACTGCAGCGACTGTTGTTAACAACCACCACCAGAAGAACAGATGCAAGCAATATATCCACATGTGTCCAGAGGAACTGCACATGTATGAGCATTCCAATACTAGAAAGAAAGAGAGCAGCAAAGAGGTTACGAATCGGTTCGACCTACAAAAAAACATGCACTCAAAGAATTATCGAATGATTCATTCAGAATTACTGAAAACTAGAGTAAAACAGTTCATAAGAAAAATTGTTGGAAAATACCTGGTCTAAGGTATGCTGTGCAAATTCAGTGGTGGATATCATGACCCCAGCCACGAAGGAACCCAGCTCAAGACTAAGGCCCAGCTTATCACTGCACTGAAAAACACAAGATGAGATTTTTATTTCTCAATAACTTGATTTACTGATATAAATGTCACGAGAGACACATATACCCCACGACAATCTGATTACGAGGAATTTATAATTTTCTAGACTTGACTTTTCACCTTACTCACCATAAATGGGACCACAAACAAGGTGTTTACAGGGTTAACCATATTAAACAGGAAAATAAAAAAAAAAGAAAATTTACATAAAAAGTCAGGATTACGCCATCCTTACCCAAGCTGACATCAAGCAGAATGCCACAACAGCCAGCTGATAGAGTTCATTTGTCTAATGATCACATAAACAACACACAAGTAAGATTCAGGCGATGTATCTTAGAACCCCAGAGTGCATGAAAAATGAGAGCAAAAGTAATCTTATGGTCATCTTTCTATTCTTACAGCCATAAGATTGGAAAAACTTTAACTAGCACATGACGATTGACCCTACTTGAGGTTAATATCTCTTTTACAGCATTAATTACACCAATGGTTGATAACTATTCAGAGGACTACCCTGGTACTGGATTAAATCACAAGACATCAACAACATTTTCTCAATTATCTACAACAATTAAACTTAAGCATTACTCGTGAATATGTCAAAAAATTCTTACACAACAGATTAAACTTCTAGGATCAGACCATGTTTTCTTCGAAATTAAATACACAAAAAAAACTGTGAAGAATAGTAAAAAAATGTTATGATTACTAACTTGGGACGATAGCTGTGTCATCAACTTTAAAAACCGAGGAACAAAAATCCAAGTCAACACAGAAGCCAGAGCAAGATAAATGGACAAAGTGAGTAGCCTGAAATTAATACCAAACAACTGAACAAGAAAGTGATGGTATGGCAGACTAATAAGTAGTAACAAATGCTCTAAGATGAACTTACACTTTTCCCATAGAGGCCATTCCATGCAAAATGCCACTGCTACCGCTACCGAACAGGGAGCAAAGCAAATAACAAACCCACAGCACAGTCCTGGAATATTATT
This sequence comes from Primulina eburnea, assembly GCF_022965805.1. Lineage (NCBI taxonomy): Eukaryota > Viridiplantae > Streptophyta > Magnoliopsida > Lamiales > Gesneriaceae > Primulina > Primulina eburnea. Next base: position 3,494 of record NW_027330612.1, read on the forward strand.
TGAATAGAAATAATAATATTCACCCAATGGTAATAAAAATAATAACTTGGCCAACTATATCAGGAAGATTCAAATCAACCTGAAAAATAAGAGTTCCAATTGTCACTTGACCATGAAGGGCACTGTTACTGTTCCTCTCAACCAGAAACTGACAACCTGTGAGGAATTATGCCAGAAAATTAATTGTTACGTGATTACATCCTTCGGTACACGATACAAAGGCTCGTAGTTGATTATTTGTACAAGAAAATCAGATAAATACCACAGCAGTTGACGACATTGAGAGAAAACAGCCGACAAATACACCATCTGACAATTTTGCTCCACATAACTGCAGCCATCAAATCATGTGTCATTGGCATAAAATGCCAAAGCAAGTGTCCAAACAATATCAAGATGTAGGATATCAGATTTTTACCATTGCAGTTATACCACATAAAAACATAAGAATAATTATCTGAAGAAATCCACCAAGGACAGCGACAGGTCCCACAACTTTAAGCTGCATCAGTTACATATATTAGGACAATGCAGAAACTATAGGTGGACAAATATGCTGTGAATAATGACATAACAAAAGGAATTGTACCTTTGATAAAGAGAACTCCAGCCCTAAAGCAAATAGGAGAAAGACAACTCCAAACTGAGCCACAGTCTCACACTGAAAATGAATGGAAAACAAAAAGGAGATAATTGGGATACAGGAAAAAGTAGTGTATAAAATTGCCCCTAACTCGTTGCTAAAAAAGAATTTGCTATTATATTTATGGTAAAACCACTAAGAATAAAACAGAGACCATTCAAAGAATGCAATTAGTTAAAAGTATCTATAATTTAAAAAATGTTCTATTTGAGAAGGAATGAAGGGCACAATAACTGATAAAAAATTGAATTCAGAATTGAGAACAGGTTACCCTGTATTATGAAATGTAAACTTAGCAAACAATTATCTCTAGATACAACACATTCATACAAACAGCTGTTGAAATGGCTTGATGTAGACCAATAAAGAGACAATTGAGTTATATTAGACCATAAAGAAGAGATAAAGTCTTCTGTGAATCACTTGGCAAACTTCTTGCCGATCTAAAAGCAAGCAAATAAATTTGACAGAATATCAACTGATTTTTATCTCCTACTTCCGATAAAAAGCTAAAACTCCCAAGAATAAAGTTTTAAGACAAAATATATTAACGTAGGCATCTTGTTGAGCACTCGAGAAGAAAATCTAAACTTACTCCCAAAGGGTTCAACAAGAAACAATGAAATTGTCACGATGAAATGATACATACAATGATACAAACATCCGGTACATATTTATATATTTTTAAAAAAGATGGAAATTCATTGATAAAAATCCTGTTTTTTTCCAGGTGTAAGAACATAAAACAATACCACCTTGATTTGGCAAAAATTGATCTAAAAGGTAACAGTGTAATAATGTCAGAAAAGTAAATAATCAGAATTTAGCCATGTAGTTTTCACTTCATTTAAAATTTACGAGATCTAACAAATAAGGAAAACTTTAAATCACATAAATTTTGAACTAAACAAAATACTTAAGGTCATGTTGGTACAAATGCTAACTTTAAAAGTAAAAGAGGAATGCAGAGAATTCAGAGACCTATGTTAAAGTTCACTTTCAGCCAAAGATTTCCAACATCCAAACAGCAGAAAGGAAGAAAAGTATAAGACATTCCTTTTGGAAACTTAGAATTATTTTAGCAAAAGGAACATCGTAGAATAACACACCTGTACCATCTCGCTGATAAATTTTAAACCACCAGGTCCAATTATTGATCCCGCAAGTAGATAGCCAACAATAACCTTTTATCCAAACCCAATAGATAAGAATATGTTGTTCTTGAAACACATAATTTACTTAAGGTAAAAGTAGCCAAAGGCAAAATAAATAATTCAGAGAGCACAGGGAATAAATAATAATGGAATAAAACAGTATTTACAACAAGCAAAATACCAACCGGTTGTCCTAAACATGAAAAGATTATTCCACCAATGGCGGCAGAGACGATCACAACTACCAAGTCTGAAATCAGCCTACAAGATTTCAACATTGCATATGATGTCATATGTACCATGCAAAGTTTGAACAGCAGTATTTACAAAATACAAAACTCCCCAACTCCACCAATATGTATGTGGGCGGGAAGGGCAGAACACACAAACATTGTATGGTTGTATGTTAACACACCCTCTCTCGCATGAATTGCTTAAGTAGATTTACCTAAAATCTACTTGGAGCACAGGATATTTGACTTTTTATTCGACATCACAAACACATTATCCTGCAATAAAGCATAGTGAGTGAGAAAGGATTCATTCATCGCCAACAACACTGAAACTTTGCTAAAGAATTCCTGTCTTTACATCGTTGCCCATAAAAAAAGTTTCACCTTTTTATCAATCAGAGTTGTCATGTCATCAGAATCTTCATTCTCAAGTGAGAAAACATCTTGAAGCTGGAAAATTTTGGTCCGACTGGAGAATAAGTGTAAAAGAGGTTCAAAATACTGGAATCATTTTCTTGTAAATTGACAACAATCTATATTATTCAATTGAAGAAGCAAATTCATGCTCACTGCCTTACTTGGCCTCTTTAGTTTCGTTCTTCTTTATCTTCTCATGAGTGATTTTGGCAACAGTCTCCAATTCAGCCTGACCAGTCATGATAGAATCTAATGTTAGCAAAAAGGTATAACATCGATCAGTTCATAAAGAATAGAACGATTATGACCTGAAAGATAAACAAGAATATAGAATTAAAGCATATGCTGTCCGAAAAATCACCAGCTATTTATTTATTTATGATTATGATGGAATGACCAAAAAACCAACTACCTTTCACAAAATATCTAAGTATTATTGCATTCATTTTTTTTTTTATAGCAAAACTATTATTGCATTCAATTCTTTCTGCTGAGAGTAATCCAAAGTATGAAGAGAAGTACCACGAGTCTTCAAAAGCATGATGCACAAAAACACAAACCAGATGGATAAATAATTAATCTTTCACTCTTTATGATGAAGTAAATGAGAAAATCTATACAGCTTTAAGTTCTGATTAAAAAAAACTAAAATGCCCACTTCAATGCATTTCAAACAAAAGTCAAAAGAAGAAAAAAACAGACCTGTCGATCAGCTACACTGCTATTGAAGCTGCTTTCGCCAGAACCTTGATAAATGAACATGGAGAATGAAAGCAGTAACAACAGACAAGGTTTACCACCCGAAGAAATTACTTCATAAACAGTGTGCGGAAAAAAAAACAAACAGAATCCCCCCAGCCCATCTCAAAAACTTAATTTGACCATTTCTTTCCAAAAAGTATAACTTAAACCGAAATCAAAGTAGGAAAACAACTAACCTTCGGGCTGATCATTCTCAGAAAACTCTTTTTCCAAAACACGATCAAACATCTTCGCAATACTCCCCTCTCCATTATCAGCGGCCGTCGAATTTACCAAATCCCCATAAAACCTTCCCTAATTTCCTTCTCCGATGTCGCCGAAACACCAAAACTCGAGCAAAAAACAACAATTACAAGAATCAAAACCAAAACTCCACAACCCTTCACCATCCCCATTTCCCGTCAATAAATTCTTCAATTAAATTTCAAAAAACCCATCTTTTTAAAAATTCATTTTCTTTTTTTGAATAATGATAGAGTTTGGGGGCAAAGGTATTGGATTTGATGTAATCTTGTATCGAAAGGAACCCAGGATCCTCTTGGGTTAATTGGAATTTGATTTTTAAATAAACGCGAGGCGGCAAATCATTTATTGACACGTGTCCATTGCATGAAGTCAGTAAAACGTTTGCTAATTATTATTTGTAAATATATTCAAAACAACTTAATTTCCAATTTCACTCAAAATATTGCTATGTTCATTTATCATTGTCAGTTATTTTGAATGGGTTTATATGAGATCGTCTAACAGATTTTAATTATGAGACGACTCAATCTTATTTATATTTACAATAAAAAATAATACTCTTAGCGTAAAAAATAATATTTTTTCATGGATTACCCAAATAAGATATATGTCTCATAAATACGACCCGAAAACCGTCTCACACAAAGTTTTGCCTATTATTTTAACATAAACCAAAAATTATAATTAAATTTAAATTTACGAAAATAAATTTGAAGTCCAAATAATATATACATACATATGGATTGATGCACTAATAGAAATAAAATAAAAACCTACAAAAGTATTTTGTAATATTTATTTATTATTTAATAGTTTGTTTTTTATTTTGATTTTTAAAAAATTGAGAGAGCCCTAAATTTACAATTTTAACCTTGGGCCTGGTTACAAAATGAGGCCCAATTCAAATACCTCCCAGAACCCTCAACTTCCCGTCGTTTTCGTTTACTGTCCACCGACGCATCCAACGGCCAGAAATCGCTCCACTTTAATCGCCTATAAATAGCGAACCACTCTCTTCTCCTCTTGTTTCTTCTCCGCTGCTGCTGCTGCTGCGTCTCATTGATACACCCTCCCTGCAGCAGCGGAACTCAATTGTTTCCCTCTTACACACAGTAGACACACGCACATATACATACACGCAGTTTACGTATAGTCAACGATGCCTTCGGTGGTTGCGGCAGAGTCTCCATCGTTCGAGAAGAAGCTGAAGATGAAAAATGTTGAAGCTTGCTCCGTTGAGGAGGATTATGTGGAGAAAAATGGCAAGAAAGAGAAAAAGTCGAGCAAAAAGACTAAACTAACCTCTGAGTATGATACAGACTATTCGAATTCCAATACCCATTTGAAAAAGAGCAAGAGACTAAGCGAAAGGCACTGAAAATTGACGATGATGATGAGGAGGAGGAGAGGAGCGAAACTAGTATGGAGATTGGCGAGCCGATGAATGATCTAGGAAAGAAGAAAAAGAGGATGAAATTGAAAGACGAGGAGGAGGAAGAGGTTGAGAACCCCAATGCGGTGTCTAATTTCCGGATATCGAAGCCGTTGAGGGACGCCTTGAAGGTGAAAGGGATCGAATCGCTGTTTCCTATTCAGGCGATGACGTTCGATACTGTTCTTGATGGTTCGGATTTGGTTGGAAGGGCGCGCACTGGTCAGGTTAGGTGTTTTTTTTTTTTGGTTTAGTAAGATTATTTTTTTGGCGAATTGATGTTACAATTGCTATCTGGCTTCTGAATTTATGGTTTTTTTTTTTGGATTTTTATTTTATTTTCTGGATTTTTTATTTGATTTTCTCTGGTTGAATTCACATCAAAAGGTTTTTCCGTTGATATACTCTCCAGTGACTGGATGAACGTAGGATGTTAGTAGCTTGTTATTAGTGGATTCTATCCTCTAGGGACTGCATTTTCCTTAAAACGATGGCTTTGATAATGTTCGTTGTTCTGCTGGAAATGACAAAATTTTAGTATTTTAGCTGGTGTTATTGAGCTTATGTAATCAGGAAATATACAATCTATTGTACTTGATCGGGATGCAACTTCTTATTGAATGTGGATGTAGGCTGTCAGTGGTTACTCATTCTGCTATGCAACTACTGTTGAAATCCAAATAGCTAATTGTTCGATTTATAGTCCTGACTCTGGTGGACACCTGTTTATCTCTGAATAAATAAATAGATATGATTTAATTCCTTTATGTTTTATGTGTTGATTAAGCATTCTACATCTTTTCTTTAATTTTAAAAGTATGATAACAGGGGAAAACATTGGCATTCGTGTTGCCCATATTGGAATCATTGACAAATGGACCTGCAAAAGCATCCCGAAAGACTGGATATGGAAGGACACCTAGTGTTCTTGTGCTTTTACCCACTAGAGAATTGGCCACACAGGTATTTATCTTCTATATTTGGATAACTAGTAACTAGTAATTTTGTGAAGAAATGTAGAATAATATTTTCCTTATTTCCTTAATTGATTTATTCAAAAGAAGTTTCACGATTGTTAACCACATAAAGTGTTCTTTTTATGTTTATTGCGATTACTGAAAAAAATTGTTTTGGCCTTCCTTTTCAATTTTGCTCTATGGAATCCTGAATCCAAGATCTGAATACATATTCCAGATTCCAATACAATATCTCCGTGTTTCTTTTTTTTTCTAGATTCTTCTGATTATTACTTCTCTGAGTATCAATGTCTTATATTTTGGTCCCTACGTTTCTTTGTAAATATGATCTTAGGTGTTTTCTGACTTTGAAGCCTATGGTGGGGCATTAGGGTTGAATTCATGTTGCCTGTACGGGGGTTCTCCCTACCAGCCACAACATATTCAATTGAAAAGAGGTGTTGATATTGTTGTTGGTACTCCTGGTCGTATCAAGGTATAATTTTATTTAATGCAACTTTCTTCCTACTTTTTGATGGACATATCTGTACAGTTTTTAAATAGATTGCAAGTTTGGAATTTATCTGCAGGATCACATAGAGAGGGGAAATATTGATCTTAGGGCACTAAAGTTCCGAGTACTTGATGAGGCTGATGAAATGTTGAGGATGGGTTTTGTTGAAGATGTTGAACTTATTCTAGGTCTGTTAGATTGACAATTTTTTTTTCTATTTTTTCCTCTTGCTGCAACGATCGAGCATTTGCATTTGGATGTGACCTTATTATTCATTTAGACTTCTTCAGAGTACTTAGTTATTTCCTAATCTTAGTTTGTTCTTAATCTTGTTATTATAATTCATTTTAATTACAAATTTGAAGGCAAGGTAGAAGATGCAAGTAAAGTCCAAACTCTCCTTTTTAGTGCCACTCTACCAGCCTGGGTGAAGCAAGTAAGTTTTTCTTGTATTTCTTTGTTTCTTGGGTTTTCCTTGAAGCGGAAGATGCCATGATAATTTTGTTATTCAAACCTTCATTTTGGTCAGTTTTCCTTCCCCTTTTTGAACAAAACCTGCATTTGTCATGCCAGATTGCAGCTAAATTTTTAAAACCTGATAAAAAGACCGCTGACCTTGTTGGAAATGAGAAAATGAAGGCTAGCACCAGTGTGAGGCATATTGTTCTTCCTTGCTCTAGTTCTGCTAGATCCCAGCTTATTCCTGATATCATTCGCTGCTACAGCAGGTTGATTTGCTTCTGTCAACTGCATCCAATAATTTTACATGATATTTGGAATTTAATTGTTTTTTATGATCATCCTCTTTCCTATCTATTTATTGTCTCGTGTTATCATCCCCTCACCCATTTTCCATGGCATAATTTCTATAGTGGAGGCCGCACTATTATTTTCACTGAGACTAAGGACTCTGCTTCTACACTAGCTGGATTACTGCCTGGAGCACGAGCTTTGCATGGGGATATACAGCAGGCAACACGGGAAGTAAGATGTTATCCTTGAGCACTTATGTGTTCTATCTTCATTTGTTAAAAGAAGAAGAATTGGTTTAAAATGTGTTCTCTCTTGTCATTAGATTTTATTCATTGTATATAAATTGTCTCCTATATTCTATGTAGCACGAATACCTTATTTTTTTTTTTGAAGTTCGGATACGGATACGACACAGATACGGATACGACACGCGGATACGCGTGTCGGATACCTCAAAATCCGTATCGTTGACTTTTTTTAGGGTTGACCAGCCGGATACGTTTTGGACACGGCGAGGACACGCCATGGATACGGCATGGATACTTTTTTCGGATACGTTTGGGCAAAATTGCAAATATTTAAAAGTTTTAGGGGTTAATTTAAAAAAATTAAAATTTCTAGGGACTAAAAGAAAAATAATTAAAATAAATTTTATTGGACTTATAAATCCCTAAATACATTTGTCCGTTTCTTTCATTCCATTTCTATAATTTTTACTTTTCAATACTAAATTTATATAAATATAAATATATATATTTTAATGATTGTCGTATCCTAGCCGTATCGTGTCTAATATTTTCAAAATTTGACGTGTCGCTGTATCCGTATCGTATTCGATACGATACTCGTATCCGTATCCATGCAACATAGCCTATATTTACCCTATTGTTCATGTCTAAGCTTAACATCACTGATTTTCTATTATTTTGATTGAGGTAAATTGAGATTGCAATTGCAATGATATTCATTGTTATACGGTGGTGAGGAACATTTACAATTAGGCCTAACAAAATTGAAAGACACCATGGAGATCCTTGTAAAATTATCTTATGATGTTTTCAGGTTACCCTTTCTGGATTTCGGTCTGGAAAATTTTCAACACTCGTAGCTACCAATGTCGCCGCACGTGGATTAGATATTGATGATGTTCAGTTAATAATTCAGGTACTATTTTGTTTTCTTCATCTCACAACATGGTTCAGCGATACACACACACATATATAGCGCTTATGATACTCCTCACATGGAAGTCTGATGACAATATTTGTTATGCTTCAGTGTGAGCCTCCTCGTGATGTAGAGGCGTACATTCATCGATCTGGAAGGACAGGCAGAGCAGGTGATTGCTAATAATATGATCGTTTGCATTTTATGTTCATCTTTATGGTGCATGTCCATTGAGGAAGTACGTTGAAACCTTTTTAGGCAAAAGTGGTGTTGCTGTGATGCTTTATGATCCAAGGAAATCAAACTTTTCGAGGATTGAAAGAGAATCAGGTGTGAAATTTGAACACATATCTGCTCCACAACCAGCCGATATAGCTAAAGCTGCTGGTTTGGAAGCTGCAGAAAAGATCACCGAGATCTCTGATAGGTATGCAGCATTATGATCCAGAAAATTTGAAGTATATGTTTTCACTGACATTGAAAAAGATATCCATTGCTCTGACTTGCAGTGTTATTCCGGTGTTCAAGGCTGTGGCTGAAGAGCTGCTGAACTCGTCTGATTTATCACCGGCAGAATTACTCGCAAAAGCTCTGGCCAAGGCTGCTGTAAGTTTTTATATATTGTTTCCGTTTTACTTGAAAATTTATAACTTCCTTTGTTGCCTCAAATTTTTCTGTTTGTTATGCAGGGCTATACCGAGATCAAGAGCAGATCACTTCTCACTTCTATGGAGAACTTTGTGACAATTTTCCTCGAAAGTGGAAGGCCTATTCACTCACCATCGTAAGTTCTTGCAAGTCATTATCTTTAATTAATCTATAATTAATCTATTTTACCAGTGTGCTGGGGCATATGTGAAAGGTCACTGCATTTATGTGGATTGTTGAAAGTTTGATCTATTGCCCCACTTCTGTGATACACTAAGTGACAAGTTACCCTTGAAACATACAGAAAATTTTCGGTTTTGTATAAATTTAGCAAATATATTCTGCAACATTATTGTATTAGGTATGGCAAGATTTCTGCAGAGAACTCCTTCCAATTTTTGGACGACTTCTACGAAGCATGGAGAGATTTTTTTTCTCATTTGTCTTGTGGATATATTATTGCAATATGAAGAGTGTAAAATTTCTTCTCTAAGTAGTTCTTTCAATATTTTGTATTTTGTTTGTGAAAAACAAACCATGGTCTTTTGCCTATGGAATCATCTTAATTCTTGCAGTCTAGTTATTATTACCTCTGTATTTTGTGTTTGATGTTATAGTGTAATAGTAGGTTTATAATTAGTGATATTTATGATTTCCTGAGATGTCGGTTGCACTCGACTAGCTCCTTATGTTTCGTTAGTATGTTCTCCACCTTTTCCATTCTTACTGACATTGTGACATTCCAGCTATGTTTATGGGATTCTACGAAGATTTTTACCTGAAGAAAAAGTTGAGTCAATCAAGGGACTTTCTTTAACAGCTGATGGGACAGGGGCAGTTTTTGATGTGGCTGCCGAAGATCTCGACACATTCATTGCTGGTGAGTTCCTACCTGACATTTAATGAAAGTTGAAGAACTCTGCAATGCAAAGAATCCTTGAAATACCTCTAACCTGTGTTTGTTATCGAAATGAAATAAACAATCTTCACCCCATTCTCAATTTATTTTCTAAAACTACACTTTTGTCCTGTTCACTTTTTCCTACATTTCAGTTTCCTACACCATTATTATTACGATCCTTTCTATTTATCACCACTCCCAGAAAGAATCCAATTATTCTATTACACTCTGATATGATAAGCTGTATTTTTAATTTTAAAATATCTTTACGAACACAAACATATAAAAAGCTAAATAAATTACTTGTCATGTCTTTACTTGCGTCAAATATATGGTTGAAAATGTAACTTCAGAAAACAGTTGTAAAGCCCAATTCATTTCGTGGAAACACCTATTAAGAAGACTGATGACGTAATACCAAATAGTTTTTGTTCATATGCTATTGAATATGGATTCCTCTGAGTTGTTACACAACTGATGTTTACCGCATGTTGTAGGCCAGGAAAGTGCTGCTGGGGTGAACTTGGAGGTGGTAAAATTATTACCTAGTTTACAACAAAGAGAGCCGGCTAGAGGTGGAAGATTTGGTGGTGGTGGACGTGGTGGTTTCTCAGACAGGCAAAATGGTAGATTTTCTTTTGGAAGAGGAGGGAAAGGAGGGTTTGCCGATAGGCGAGGCCGTGGTG
>NW_027330613.1:0-1433 GCF_022965805.1 Primulina eburnea
GACCAAAACAATAGTCCTAGGCATGCCATGCAACCTACGACTTCTCTAAAGAACAAATCCGCAATGTTTGAAGCATCATCGGTTTTATGACAAGCTATAAAATGTGCCATCTTAGAGAATCTATCCACAACAACAAAAATAGAATCCCTCCCTTCTTAGTCCTAGGCAACCCAAAATAAAGTCCATAGAAATGTCAATCCAAGTTCTTTTTAAGAATAGCACGCAAAAGTGTTCCAAAGTTCTATTGACAACTTCAGTTTGTCCATCCGTTTGAGGATGACAAGTAGTAAAACAACAATTTTGTGCCAAGTTTAGCCCATAAAGTATTCCAAAAGTAACTCAAGAATTTAACATCGCGACCAGAAACAATAGTCCTAGGCATCCATGCAACCTACGACTTCTCTAAAGAACAAATCCGCAATGTTTGAAGCATCATCGGTTTATAACAAGCTATAAAATGTGCCATCTTAGAGAATCTATCCACAACAACAAAAATAATCCCTCCCCTTCTTAGTCCTAGGCAACCCCAAAATAAAGTCCATAGAAATGTCAATCCAAGTTCTTTTTAAGAATAGCACGCAAAAGTGTTCCCAAAGTTCTATTGACAACTTCAGTTTGTCCATCCGTTTGAGGATGACAAGTAGTAGAAAACAACAATTTTGTGCCAAGTTTAGCCCATAAAGTATTCCAAAAGTAACTCAAAAATTTAACATCGCCCAGAAACAATAGTCCTAGGCATTCCATGCAACCTAACGACTTCTCTAAAGAAAAATCCGCAATGTTTGAAGCATCATCGGTTTTATGACAAGCTATAAAATGTGCCATCTTAGAGAATCTATCCACAACAACAAAAATAGAATCCTCCCCTTCTTAGTCCTAGGCAACCCCAAAATAAAGTCCATAGAAATGTCAATCCAAGTTCTTTTAAGAATAGCACGCAAAAGTGTTTCCAAAGTTCTATTGACAACTTCAGTTTGTCCATCCGTTTGAGGATGACAAGTAGTAGAAAACAACAATTTTGTGCCAAGTTTAGCCCATAAAGTCTTCCAAAAGTAACTCAAGAATTTAACATCGCGACCAGAAACAATAGTCCTAGGCATCCATGCAACCTCCGACTTCTCTAAAGAAACAAATCCGCAATGTTTGAAGCATCATCGGTTTTATGACAAGCTATAAAATGTGCCATCTTAGAGAATCTATCCACAACAACAAAAATAGAATCCCTCCCCTTCTTAGTCCTAGGCCCCAAAATAAAGTCCATCGAAATGTCAATCCAAGTTCTTTTTAAGAATAGCACGCAAAAGTGTTCCCAAAGTTCTATTGACAACTTCAGTTTGTCCATCCGTTTGAGGATGACAAGTAGTAGAAAACAACAATTTTGTGCCAAGTTTAGCCCATAAAGATTCCAAAAGTAACTCAAGAATTTAACATCG
>NW_027330614.1:0-10160 GCF_022965805.1 Primulina eburnea
ACGGAGGCCGGAAACGCAACGGAAGCAAAAATTAAATTTTTAGAGCAAAATTTCGGCCCCCCTTTGTGCAAATACATTTCAAAAACAAAAACATACATGGTGTTTAGAAAGTTTACCTATCAACCCTTAGAGTTGATGAATGGCTCCAACTAAAGTGTAAACACTTTAGCTCTTGTTGGATGAAATCTACAAGCCCTCTTCCTCTTCAAGAATAGGCCCACCACTTAGCTTGTAAACCCCTTCAATTTGCACTAGAAAAATTGAAGATTTTTCAAAGAGAATGATTTTCTCCAAGAAAATGAAGAACAAAAGAGAGAAAAATGAGAGAAAATCCTCAATTTCGGCCAAGTGATGAGTGGGAGTGGGAGACTAGCCTAGGTGTGTGAAAAGTTGTCTCTCAAAAGTTGCATGCCTTTTGAATTTTTAATAAAAAGTAATCAACCTCTTCACCTCCCAAGCATGCAAACCCTAGCATGTCTCATATATATATGGTTTTTAACACATTAAAAACCATAGACTAAATTTTATTATCTCAAACACATTTGAGATAATTAAATATTACTTGATTTACTCAAGTCCCACTAGTTAAATAATTATTTAAATTGAGCTCTACAAGACTCAATATTATTTAATTAATTCAACACTTGAATTAATTTAATTATTTAGACTCTACTAGGTCCACTAGTGTTTAATTAATTCAACACTTGAATTAATTTAATTTAGTCCACAATAATGTTTATGAAAATCACAATTTTCAACTACATTATTTACTTGGCCAAATTTTAATCTTAGGAACACTTCCATAAATTAAAATTTATATTTCTCTCATAGAAGTCATACTTCTATTTTCTTTACGCTTATAAACACATTTATAAGCCGTTCAACACATTGAACTATTTTACTTCTCTTCGGGATTTAAAGCAAGTACTTGTGTGGCCCTCAATGGTTCATTGATACAACTAGCCGTGGGTTCACATCTCAATGTGATTCGGACTAAACATGTCCTTTTCGAGCATACCCCAATTGCTCCATTCTTACTTATCAACTCCTTGATAGTAAGAACGTCAGAACTCAAGTCTGATAGTACCCAACCAATCACGTTAAACGCCTAGCAGCATCGCTTACGTGATTCCCTAGGTATCACATGATAGTGCCTGCAAGAACCATTCAATTATGGTTAGCGTACAGTACGGTCCCTTCAACTCATATATCCCGACCGATTCGACAACTATTGGTTATCGAGAGTTGTCAATGAATCGATACTATGTGTCATGTGTGGTTGCATCGATGGTGTAATCTATGAAACCCCTTTCATAATTACCACCATACTCTGATCAGAGATTTCAACCCACACATACATGAAAAACACATAGGATATCCATACCCGTAGGTAAGCGGTGAATCCCGACTACAATGCATCGACTCCTATATGTTTCGCCGTAACACCCAACCTTGCCACCTGATGACCCCATAAGAGTCGGTAAACAAGTCAAAGTGAAACGCTAGCACATAGAGTCTCAATGTTGTCCCGGGTCATAAGGACTAATGGTGTACAACCATAAACTAGGACTTTTCCACTCGATAAGTGAGAACCACTTGGAAAGTCCTTTTAGAGGGTTGTTCAGTGCACTCTACCAGGAGCACCTATCTGCATGCTCGGACATCACAATGTCCCCTACCAATGAAACATGGTACTCACATCGCAGATACTAGTCTCTAACTCGAGCGGCCTTTATCCTTCTTAGTGGCGGCTGAATCGACTAGGAACGGTTTAGAATATACAGTATTCCAAATATGAGTTTCATGATACTCATCATATGAGCATCTCATATTCTTTCTACTATTTGTATATTCAAGGACTTTATCTATGCAACTAGCATGGGTATAAAGATAAAGATGCGCCAAATTAATAAATTGAAATATTATTAAAATAAAGATCGTTTATACAAAGAGTTTCATTGTGAACAGTCGGCCAACACTTGGCTCGACGTGCACCTACTCTAACAATCTCCCACTTGCACTAGAGCCAACTACCTATATACTTTAGACCCATTGATTCGCGATGCTTCTCGAACGATGGTCCTGGTAAAGGCTTAGTTAGTGGATCAGCAACATTATCTGCGGAGCCGACTTTGTCAATCACGACATCTCCTCTTTCCACGATCTCTCTGAGGATGTGGTACTTTCTCAATACGTGTTTGGACTTCTGATGAGACCTTGGCTCCTTCGCCTGAGCTATGGCTCCCGTGTTGTCGCACATCACCGGGATAGGAGCAACTCCATTTGGAATGACGCCCAACTCTTGGACGAAATTCCTAATCCAAACAGCCTCCTTTGCTGCAGCCGATGCAGCAATGTATTCTGCCTCAGTGGTGGAATCCGCAGTACTGTCTTGCTTGGAACTCTTCCAAGAGACAGCACCACCATTGAGCATGAATATGAATCCGGAGGTTGACTTCGAGTCATCAACATCGCTTTGGAAGCTAGAGTCGGTATAGCCTTCCAATTTTAGTTCTCCACCCCCATAGACCAAACAACTTATTGGTCCTTCTCAAATACTTGAGGATGTCTTTCACAGCTTTCCAGTGTGGAAGACCAGGGTTGGATTGATATCTACTCACTACACTTAGTGCAAATGCCACGTCAGGACGTGTAGATATCATCCCATACATGATACTACCAATAGCCGAAGCATACGGAATTCGTGTCATCGCCGCTATCTCTGCATCAGTCTTGGGAGACATAGACTTGGATAGGGACACGCCATGACACATTGGTAGATGTCCTCTCTTGGACTCATCCATCGAGAACCGCTTCACGATGGTATCAATGTATGTGGACTGGGTGAGACCAAGCAATCTTTTTGATCTATCTCTATAGATCTGTATTCCCAATACAAAAGATGCTTCACCCAAGTCCTGCATTGAGAACTTACTTGCTAACCATATCTTTGTTGATTGCAACATTCCTACATCATTCCCAATGAGTAGAATGTCATCAACATAAAGAACAAGGAATGTCACAGCACTCCCACTGACCTTCTTATACACACAGGGTTCCTCAGGATTCTTAGTAAAACCAAACTCTTTGATTGTACTATCGAATCTGAGGTTCCACTCCTCGATGCCTGCTTAAGACCATAAATAGATCTTTGAAGTTTGCATACCATATGCTCACTTCCGATAGATGTGAAACCCTTCAGGTTGAGACATGTAAATCTTCCTTAATATCCCCATTAAGGAAGGCTGTCTTACATCCATCTGCCATATCTCATAGTCATACCATGCAGCTATGGCTAGCAATATCCTAATGGACTTGAACATCGCAACTGGAGAAAAGGTTTCCTCATAGTCAACACCTTGCCTTTGAGTATACCCTTTTGCTACCAATCGCGCCTTGAAGGTCAATACCTTCCCATCCGCCCCAAGTTTCCTCTTGTAAATCCATTTACACCCTATGGGAACATTCCCTCAGGTGGATCCAAGATTCCACACTTGGTTCGAATGCATGGAATTCATCTCAGATTCCATTGCTTCAAGCCACTTGGATGAATCGGCATCCGATAACGCTTCCTTGAAGGTCCTTGGATCACATCCAAGATTAGGCTCATCATGGCCCTCTTCAAGAAGCAGACCATACCTCACAGGTGGTCTCGAGACTCTCTCGGTTCTTCTAGGAGCTTGTATCTCCTCACTTGGCTTCTCGGGTGTGGGTTCTACAACTGTGGGTGTCTCTCGAACCTCTTCGAGTTCTATCATCTCGCCTTTTCTCTAATAGAAATTCCTTTTCCAAAAAGGTTGCGTTCCTAGAAACAAACACCTTTGTTTCTTGGGGATGATAGAAATAATATCCAATGGAATTCTTGGATATCCCACAAAGTAGCATAAAATGGATCGACTATCCAATTTATCTCCCACTGTCTGCTTCACATAAGCAGGACACCCCCATATTCTAGATAAGAATACTTGGGAGGCTTACCCATCCATATCTCATATGGAGTCTTGTCAACTGCCTTTGTATGGACATTGTTCAACAACAGTGCCGCTGTTTCAAGCGCATATCCCCAAAAGGATGGCGGCAACTCCGTGAACCCCATCATAGACCGAACCATGTCCATCAAAGTCCGGTTACGACGCTCCGAAACACCATTCAACTGTGGTGTAGCGGGCGGAGTCCACTGCGAGAGAATCCCATTCTCTCTAAGATACTCTTGGAACTCGGCACTCAAGTACTCACCACCTCGATCCGATCGAAGTGTCTTGATGCTTCGTCCCAATTGCTTCTCTACTTCACTTCTGAATTCTTTGAACCTTTCAAAGGCTTCAGACTTGTATTTCATCAAATACACATACCCATACCTCGAATGGTCATCGGTAAAGGTGATGAAGTAGGCATGTCCATGCTTAGTGGTGATGCTAAGCGGACCGCACACATCGGTATGGATCAAATCCAATAACCCTTTGGCTCGCTCCGCATGGCCCTTAAAGGGAATTTTGGTCATCTTTCCTTTAGACAGGATTCACAAGTCGTGAGAGCATTAATATCGGACATATCAAACATGCCAACTCCCACTAGCTTGTTCATCCTTCTTAGGGAATATGACCTAATCGAGCATGCCATAATTGTGCCGAATTAAGAGTATCTTGTTTGCGCTTATTTGTTGTTGTTATCGTTTGGACATTGTTAAGTGGAATATCTTTTAATTTTAAGGTGTAGAGATTGTTTTCAAGTTCACCGGTACCAACTAAACATTCATTCTTGTAAATATTGCAAACACCTTTGCCAAATAAACAAGAAATCCATCAATATCAAGCATAGGAATGGAAATAATGTTTTTAATCAAGTCTGGTACAACAAAACATCTCTTAAACAAACTTAAAATCATTGTTCAAAATTAAACAAACATCTCCTACGGCTTGGCAGCAACTTGCTCCATTGCCCATCCTCAAGAAGGTCTCACCCTCTCGGAGCCTCCTACTTCTTCCCATCACCTGCAAATCATTACAGAGATGTGAGCCACAGCCGGTATCCAATACCCAAGAAGTAGAGTTAATCGAGATATTTACTTCAATAAGAACATACCTTTGCCAGAACCCTTCTGCGCAAGATATTCCCTGCAGTTACGCCTCCAATGTCCAGGCTTCTTGCAGTGGTGACAGATGTCAACAGTCTTTTCAGCCTTCACTGGCGCGGCTGCCACAACGGGACTCGGAGTCTGCCTCTTCAAGGGCTCGCTCTTCTTGGTACGCTGGAAAGAACGCTTCTTTCCCTTCCCAGGTGGACCGGTCTTCGTGCCAGATGAAGAGCCCACATAAAGAACCTGCTTCTCCTTTTGATCGTGGACTCAAAGGTCACAAGCATGTTCACCAACTCTTCAAGGCTGGGCTCGAGCTTGTTCATATTGAAGTTCACAACAAAAGGATCGAAAGAGCTAGGCAGCGAACAGCAACACATCCGTGGTCAACTCCGATGGCAAGATCAAATCCATGCCTACGAGCTTGTCCACGAGCCCAATCAACTTTAGGCCATGCTCATGGACCGAAGTCCCATCTCGCATGCGTAAAGTGATGAGCTCCTTTACTGTGGCATGCCTCAAAGGCCGAGTCTGCTCCGAAGAGCTCCTTGAGGTGCATATGAATGTCAGCAGCATTCTTGCATCCTCGAATCGCCTTTGCAGCTCATCGTTCATCGAAGCCTGCATATAACACTTCGCCTTCAAGTCATGGTCGCACCAATCCTTGTAGGTCTGCAATTCCTCAGGAGTGCAGCCTATAGGAGCCTCAGCAGGGGGCGCCTCAGTCAGTGTATGCGATCTTCTCCGAGTTTAGGACAATCTTTAAATTTCTTAGCCAAGTGATATAGTTTGGTCCGGTTAGAATGTGTTTTTCGAGAATGACGAAAACGGGTTGCGAATTGATGACATGTCAAAGATTGTACTGAAAAGTAAAACAGATAAATGTTAATGACTATTTTAAAATATTTAATAAGATATAAAGTTTGGACTTTTACTTTATAAATAATCGCTCCCACTGTTTTGACATTTTCACTACCCTCTAGTGAAAACGGGAAACACTTTCCTCAGTAGGTACGTAAGGTCCAATTAGCGAATTGTGATCCCGAATAATATCGGCCATCACAATTCCTAAAAGGTAGTTTCCAATTGCATCGCCATGCAACCCTCTACGTATACTTTTGTCTCACGTTTGATTAGGACCCAATAATATGACGTCGTTCATCTTTACGTGTCAAGCCTAACCCATCGATATTGAACCTTAATGGACGGTCGCCATGAGTTCCCTCAATAATATGAGCCGAAATCATGGGAGTTCCACGTAGTTCACATCACCATGTCAATGGATGTCACAGCTTTCCGGCACCCAGGGCCCCCTCAATAATATGAGCCGAGCCCCGAGTACGGGTAGCGTTCATCATGCATCCATTGTCGATGGAAGACAAGGAAATTATAAACAAATTTATAATTCCCCTTTTCGGACTTGATATTAATTTTGAATCTTATTCAAAATGAGGGTTTTTAATTTTGAAAGGTCTCATCATTAATTTTATTTTAAAAGCTCGCCATGTTTGATCGTATGTTTGCCGGATTCATGCAACTTTGTTATTATAATAATAATAACGCACATACTCATTATTTATAACATATCATGCATATATATAAATAGAAAACAGTACAAGGATGATCAATTGCCCCAAAACTAATGGCCCGTGTGAGCCAAACACGGGCCTAGGTCCAATCCTAGGGTAAATGCAGGGATGCAATGCAACTAAATTATTACATTAGCATCCAATATTACATGTCTTCGATCTTCATAATCACCAAGGCCACCATCTTCCAATCTTGATCTTCCATATTCTAATATTTACAATTAAATATCCATGGCACATAGGGATACATCTCATGGGGGTGGGAACGGGCCATAAACCAAGCCCACTTTATAAATTGATAATTATTACAATCATACAACACAAATATCCTAGCATACACCTAGCAAATTGGGCTTGGGCTTTTGATCATCCTTCATGCATAATATCACATATCATACACCATCAATTAATTATCACTATAATTAATTGATCCAATATATATCTTGATCCAATCACTAACCGCCACAATTATAAATTAAATTAACAAAGTATACAAACACCTTTGTCTACTTTCAAATTAATTTATTTATAATCGAATTTCTTGTAAATCACAATTTACTATAAATAATTAAAGTCCTACTTCAATTATTTATTTTATGAGAAAATATGTGCAACAATTGTAAATTTAAACTTAAGGGCCCAAAACATTTTTCACCAAAAATATTTGGCCCATTTAAATTTCACAAATTATGTTGCCATCCAATGGCCCAACATCTCAAGGCCCATGACACTAAGATTCCAAAACACTTTTGGAAACCCTAGCCGTCATCGCCGTCGCCGGAGCTCCGTCGCCGGATTCCGGCAACAAAAAAAATTTTTTTTTTTATTTAAAAACTGGAATTTCGGGCAGCCCTGGGCTGCCCTGCTGCCCGAAATTTCGGGCAGCCCTCGGGCAGCCCCGAAAAAATTTTTTTTTTTTTTGTTTTTCAAAATTTCGGCCTTGATTCTTGCACAAAAATTCTCAAGCGGTTAGAAATCGATCTCAACAATATTATGCA
The DNA here is from genome assembly GCF_022965805.1 of Primulina eburnea. Lineage (NCBI taxonomy): Eukaryota > Viridiplantae > Streptophyta > Magnoliopsida > Lamiales > Gesneriaceae > Primulina > Primulina eburnea. The sequence goes on from NW_027330614.1 coordinate 7,662, forward strand.
AATATACACAAAAACCGTAACCTTAGCTCGGATACCACTTGAAAGCGGACCGGTTACGGAGGCCGGAAACGCAACGGAAGCAAAAATTAATTTTTAGAGCAAATTTCGGCCCCCCCTTTTGTGCAATATTTACACAAAACACAAAACACATACATAGGTGTTTAGAAATTTACCTATCAACCCTTAGAGTTGATGAATGGCTCCAACTAAAGTGTAAACAACTTTAGCTCTTTTGGAGAAAATCTACAAGCCACCTCTTCTCTTCAAGAATTAGGCCCACCACTTAGCTGTAAACCCCTCAAGTTTTGCACTAGAAAAATTGAAGATTCAAAGAGAAGATTTTCTCCAAGAAAATGAAGAACAAAGAGAAGAAAAATGAGAGAAAATCCTCAATTTCGGCCAAGTGAGTGAGAGGGAGTGGGAGATAGCCTAGGTGTGTGAAAAGTTGTCTCTCAAAAGTTGCATGCCTTTTGAATTTTTAATAAAAAGTAATCAGGCTCTTCACCTCCCAAGCATGCAAACCCTACATGTCTCACATATATATATGGTTTTTAACACATTAAAAACCATAGACTAAATTTTATTATCTCAAACACATTTGAGATTAATTAAATATTACTTGATTTTACTCAAGTCCCACTAGTTAAATAATTATTTAAATTGAGCTCTACAAGACTCAATATTATTTAATTAATTCAACACTTGAATTAATTTAATTATTTAGACTCTACTAGGTCCACTAGTGTTTAATTAATTCAACACTTGAATTAATTTAATTTAGTCCACAATAATGTTTATGAAAATCACAATTTTCAACTACATTATTTACTTGGCCAAATTTTAATCTTAGGAACACTTCCATAAATTAAAATTTATATTTCTCTCATAGAAGTCATACTTCTATTTTTCTTTACGCTTATAAACACATTTATAAGCCGTTCAACACATTGAACTATTTTACTTCTCTTCGGGATTTACAAAGCAAGTACTTGTGTGGCCCTCAATGGTTCATTGATACAACTAGCCGTGGGTTCACATCTCAATGTGATTCGGACTAAACATGTCCTTATTCGAGCATACCCCAATTGCTCCATTCTTACTTATCAACTCCTTGATAGTAAGAACGTCAGAACTCAAGTCTGATAGTACCCAACCAATCACGTTAAACGCCTAGCAGCATCGCTTACGTGATTCCCTAGGTATCACATGATAGTGCCTGCAAGAACCATTCAATTATGGTTAGCGTACAGTACGGTCCCTTCAACTCATATATCCCGACCGATTCGACAACTATTGGTATCGAGAGTTGTCAATGAATCGATACTATGTGTCATGTGTGGTTGCATCGATGGTGTAATCTATGAAACCCCTTTCATAATTACCACCATACTCTGATCAGAGATTTCAACCCACACATACATGAAAAACACATAGGATATCCATACCCGTAGGTAAGCGGTGAATCCCCGACTACAATGCATCGACTCCTATATGTTTCGCCGTAACACCCAACCTTGCCACCTAATGACCCCATAAGAGTCGGTAAACAAGTCAAAGTGAAACGCTAGCACATAGAGTCTCAATGTTGTCCCGGGTCATAAGGACTAATGGTGTACAACCATAAACTAGGACTTTTCCACTCGATAAGTGAGAACCACTTGGAAAGTCCTTTATAGAGGGTTGTTCAGTGCACTCTACCAGGAGCACCTATCTGCATGCTCGGACATCACAATGTCCCCTACCAATGAAACATGGTACTCACATCGCAGATACTAGTCTCTAACTCGAGCGGCCTTTATCCTTCTTAGTGGCGGCTGAATCGACTAGGAACGGTTTAGAATATACAGTATTCCAAATATGAGTTTCATGATACTCATCATATGAGCATCTCATATTCTTTCTACTATTTGTATATTCAAGGACTTTATCTATGCAACTAGCATGGGTATAAAGATAAAGATGCGCCAAATTAATAAATTGAAATATTATTAAAATAAAGATCGTTTATACAAAGAGTTTCATGTGAACAGTCGGCCAACACTTGGCTCGACGTGCACCTACTCTAACATAGTTGCATGCATGGCTAGGGACTATTGTTTCGTCGCGATGTTAAATTCTTGAGTTACTTTTGGAAGACTTTATGGGCTAAACTTGGCACAAAATTGTTGTTTTCTACTACTTGTCATCCTCAAACGGATGGACAAACTGAAGTTGTCAATAGAACTTTGGGAACACTTTTGCGTGCTATTCTTAAAAAGAACTTGGATTGACATTTCTATGGACTTTATTTTGGGGTTGCCTAGGACTAAGAAGGGGAGGGATTCTATTTTGTTGTTGTGGATAGATTCTCTAAGATGGCACATTTTATAGCTTGTCATAAAAAATGATATGCTTCAAACATTGCGGATTTGTTCTTAGAGAAGCGTTAGGTTGCATGGCATGCCTAGGACTATTGTTTCTGTCGCGATGTTAAATTCTTGAGACTTTGGAAGACTTTAT
>NW_027330615.1:0-11342 GCF_022965805.1 Primulina eburnea
TTCGCCTTCAAGTCATGGTCACACCATTCCTTGTAGGTCTGCAATTCCTCAGGAGTGCAGCCTATAGGAGCCTCAGCAGGGGGCGCCTCAGTCAGTGTATACGCGATCTTCTCCGAGTTTAGGACAATCTTTAAATTTCTTAGCCAAGTGATATATTGGTCCGGTTTGAATGTGTTTTTCGAGAATGACGGAAAACGGGTTGCGAATTGATGACATGTCAAAGATTGTACTGAAAAGTAAAACAGATAAATGTTGATGACTATTTTAAATATTTATAAGATATAAAGTTTGGACTTTTACTTATAAATATCGCTCCCACTGTTTTGACATTTTCACTACCCTCTAGTGAAAACGGGAAACTTTCCTCAGTAGGTACGTAAGGTCCAATTAGCGAATTGTGATCCCGAATAATATCGGCCATCACAACTCCTAAAAGGTAGTTTCCAATTGCATCGCCATGCAACCCTCTACGTATCTTTTGTCTCACGTTTGATTAGGACCCAATAATATGACGTCGTTCATCTTTACGTGTCAAGCCTAACCCATCGATATTGAACCTTAATGGACGGTCGCCATGAGTTCCCTCAATAATATGAGCCGAAATCATGGGAGTTCCACGTAGTTCACATCACCATGTCAATGGATGTCACAGCTTTCCGGCACCCAGGGCCCCCTCAATAATATGAGCCGAGCCCCGAGTACGGGTAGCGTTCATCATGCATCCATTGTCGATGGAAGACAAGGAAATTATAAACAAATTTATAATTCCCCTTTTCGGACTTGATATTAATTTTGAATCTTATTCAAAATGAGGGTTTTTAATTTTGAAAGGTCTCATCATTAATTTTATTTTAAAAGCTCGCCATGTTTGATCGTATGTTTGCCGGATTCATGCAACTTTGTTATTATAATAATAATAACGCACATACTCATTATTTATAACATATCATGCATATATTATAAATAGAAAACAGTACAAGGATGATCAATTGCCCCAAAACTAATGGCCCGTGTGAGCCAAACACGGGCCTAGGTCCAATCCTAGGGTAAATGCACGGGATGCAATGCAACTAAATTATTACATTAGCATCCAATATTACATGTCTTCGATCTTCATAATCACCAAGGCCACCATCTTCCAATCTTGATCTTCCACTATTCTAATATTTACATTAAATATCCATGGCACATAGGGATACATCTCATGGGGGTGGGAACGGGCCATAAACCAAGCCCACTTATAAATTGATAATTATTACAATCATACAACACAAATATCCTAGCATACACCTAGCAAATTGGGCTTGGGCTTTTGATCATCCTTCATGCATAATATCACATATCATACACCATCAATTAATTATCACTATAATTAATTGATCCAATATTATATATCTTGATCCAATCACTAACCGCCACAATTATAAATTAAATTAACAAAGTATACAAACTCCTTTGTCTACTTTCAAATTAATTTATTTATAATCGAATTTCTTGTAAATCACAATTTACTATAAATAATTAAAGTCCTACTTCAATTATTTATTTTATGAGAAAATATGTGCAACAATTGTAAATTTAAACTTAAGGGCCCAAAACCATTTTTCACCAAAAATACTTGGCCCATTTAAATTTCACAAATATGTTGACCATCAATGGCCCAACACTCAAGGCCCATGACACTAAGATTTCCAAAACACTTTTGGAAACCCTAGCCGTCATCGCCGTCGCCGGAGCTCCGTCGCCGGATTCCGGCACAACAAAAAAATTTTTTTTTTTTATTAAAAACTGAAGTTTCGGGCAGCCCCTTGGGCTGCCCCTCGGCTGCCCGAAATTTTCGGGCAGCCCTGGCAGCCCTCGGGCAGCCCCGAAAAATTTATTTTTTTTTTTTTTTTTTTTTTGTAAAAATTTCGGCCTTGATGTTTATTGTTGCACAAAAATCTCAAACGGTTAGAAATCGATCTCAACATAATATTACGCAAATATTACACAAAAATCGTAACCTTAGCTCGGATACCACTTGAAAGCGGACCGGTTACGGAGGCCGGAAACGCAACGGAAGCAAAAATATAATTTTTAGAGCAAAAATTTCGGCCCCCTTAAAAGTTTTGTGGAATATTTGCAAAATCAACAAAAACCACATAGGATGATTTAGGATTTTACCTATCAACTTCAAGAAGTTGATGATGGCTCCAACTTAGTTGCTAGCAACTAAGCTCTTGGCAAGATAAGTCTACAAGCTTCCTTCCTCCAAAAATCAAGCCCACCACTTAGCAAGGTAAATCCCCTCAAGTTTTGCACTAGAAAAACTTGAGGATTTTTCAAAGAGAATGATTTTTGCTCTCCAAAATGAAGAACAAAATGGAAGAAAATTGAGAGGAAAAATCCTTGAGAGATTTCGGCCAAGAGGTGTGATGGGGAGGGAAGATTAGCCTTGGGTGTGTCAAAAAGTGATCCCATGCTTTTCAATATTTTATTCAAAAAGTATCAAGCTCTTCACCTCCCAAGCATGCAACCCTACATGTCTCACTATATATTATATGGTTTTTAACACATTAAAAACCATAGACTAAATTTTATTATCTCAAACACATTTGAGATCATTAAATATACTTGATTTACTCAAGTCCCACTAGTTAAATAATTATTTAATTGAGCTCTACAAGACTCAATATATTTAATTAATTCAACACTTGAATTAATTTAATTATTTAGACTCTACTAGGTCACTAGTGTTTAATTAATTCAACACTTGAATTAATTTAATTTAGTCCACAATAATGTTTATGAAAATCACAATTTTCAACTACATTATTTACTTGGCCAAATTTTAATCTTAGGAACACTTCCATAATTAAAATTTATATTTCTCTCATAGAAGTCATACTTCTAATTTTTCTTTACGCTTATAAACACATTTATAAGCCGTTCAACACATTGAACTATTTTACTTCTCATCGGGATTTACTAAGCAAGTACTTGTGTGGCCCTCAATGGTTCATTGATACAACTAGCCGTGGGTTCACATCTCATGTGATTCGGACTAAACATGTCTTATTCGAGCATACCCCAATTGCTCCATTCTTACTTATCAACTCCTTGATAGTAAGAACGTCAGAACTCAAGTCTGATAGTACCCAACCAATCACGTTAACGCCTAGCAGCATCGCTTACGTGATTCCCTAGGTATCACATGATAGTGCCTGCAAGAACCATTCAATTATGGTTAGCGTACAGTACGGTCCCTTCAACTCATATATCCCGACCGATTCGACAACTATTGGTTATCGAGAGTTGTCAATGAATCGATACTATGTGTCATGTTGTGGTTGCATCGATGGTGTAATCTATGAAACCCCTTTCATAATTACCACCATACTCTGATCAGAGATTTCAACCCACACATACATGATAAACACATAGGATATCCATACCCGTAGGTAAGCGGTGAATCCCCGCTACAATGCATCGACTCCTATATGTTTCGCCGTAACACCCAACCTTGCCACCTGATGACCCCATAAGAGTCGGTAAACAAGTCAAAGTGAAACGCTAGCATATAGAGTCTCAATGTTGTCCCGGGTCATAAGGACTAATGGTGTACAACCATAAACTAGGACTTTTCCACTCGATAAGTGAGAACCACTTGGAAAGTCCTTTATAGAGGGTTGTTCAGTGCACTCTACAGGAGCACCTATCTGCATGCTCGGACATCACAATGTCCCCTACCAATGAAACATGGTACTCACATCGCAGATACTAGTCTCTAACTCGAGCGGCCTTTATCCTTCTTAGTGGCGGCTGAATCGACTAGGAACGGTTTAGAATATACAGTATTCCAAATATGAGTTTCATGATACTCATCATATGAGCATCTCATATTCTTTCTACTATTTGTATATTCAAGGACTTTATCTATGCAACAAGCATGGGTATAAAGATAAAGATGCGCCAAATTAATAAATTGAAATATTATTAAAATAAAGATCGTTTATACAAGAGTTTCATTGTGAACAGTCGGCCAACACTTGGCTCGACGTGCACCTACTCTAACATGTATGTGTGCATAACAACAGGTGGGGCAGGATTTGGGTCGAGACAGAGACGAGATTGATATAGCGTGGAGACTACGGGCGCAGCAGAGGACTAGTGGTTTTTAGTAGACTTGGACTACTTGTACTTTGGTATTATGTATTAAACCCTAGTTTGGAAAGATGTTTTAGAACAGCACTTGTTTACTACCTTGTACATTGTGTATGTTGTAAAATTAAATAAGAAAGATTATGCTTAGTATTAACATTTGATTTAATGTTATAAAGCGAAAATTTGACCCATTTTTTATATTAATGATCCATTTAATCCCAAAGAAAAGAATTAGAGCCCGGGTCCCCACAACAGGTGGTATCAGAGCGCTAGATCCTTTAGAGTGAGATAAGATAGAATGAGCGGGGTAGATTGAGTCTTCTTCCTTGCTTTATGATGTGCTAGCATGATTTATTGCTTTCCTTATTGCATGTTGTACGGTTATCTGACTTGTATTACAGCATGTAGTAGTAAAGACTGAATCAGAACCGATTCTGAATCAGAGGTAAATGATCAGAGGAAGGCTGAGACAGTTGTATAGCTTGTATACTAATTCGTTTGAATAGCAGATACATGCCTCCTCGAAGAGCAGCCGTACCTTTGCGACCCATAGCACCAGAGCAGGGTAGCACATCCGGGGATCCAATGGACGTTACTGCTACACCCATGGAGACTCTGTTAAAACGATTCCAATCTTTCCGACCACCTACCTAAAAAGGTACAGAAAACTCCATCGAATGTGAAAGCTGGTTGGAGGATATCGAGATGTTGTTCGAGTCTCTCGAATACAGTGACGAGAAAAGAGTGAAACTCATTGGCCATCAACTGCAAGACGTGGCTAAGAATTGGTGGTTGAACATTAAAAGAGCATTGGAACAGCGTGGCACGGAGATTACATGGAAAGTGTTCAAGACAGAGTTTTATCAGCGATTCTTTCCTATATCCTACCGTAAAGATAAAGGCGCTGAATTTGCAAACTTGAGGCAAGAGCAATTGAACATCGAAGAGTACGTCGCTAAATTCTCCTCCTTGCTTCGTTTTGCACCTCATGTTTCAGGTAGTGATGAGGCCGTGGCTGATCAGTTCATAAACGGCTTAAATCCCGATATCTTTACGTTGGTAAATACTGGAAGACCCAACAACTTCGCTGAGGCATTGAATCGTGCCAAAGGAACAGAAGCAGGATTGCTTAGGCAACGGAGTGCTCCGTATGTTGCTCCGAGTCCGAGACCACCACTACCTCCAGCACAACCTCCTCCTAGATTCGATACCGGTGGTAGTAGCAGCGGGCGGAAGGATCAGCTGAAAGCGAAAGGGAAGCAGTTCAAAAGAACTGGGAGCAGTTCGTCGAGCTCCAGTGGATCCAGACAGAGTGGTTTTGATCCGAATACAAGGTATACAGGTGTATATTGCAGTTCTTGTGGTGGAAGGCATGCCACAGAGCAGTGCCAGGGTGTATTGGGCAGATGTAATATATGTAGGCAACCGGGGCATTTCGCCAAAGTGTGTCCCCAGAGAAGCTCACAGAGATTTCAAGGTGCAGGGTCATCTGCATCCGTAGCTCAGCCTGAGAGGCAAGCTTCATCTGTTCATTCCTTTCAGCCACCACAGACACAGACGCAGCCCAGAGCCAGAGGTAGCCAGACCGTGAGTCAACCGCCTCGACAACAGGCTCAGGTGTTTGCATTGACAGAAGAGCAAGCACAGGATGCCCCAGATGATGTCATAGCAGGTAATTGTTCCTTTGCGGTTATCCTGCCTATATATTGATAGATACGGGTGCATCGCATACTTTCATCTCAGAACGATTTGCATTATTGCATTCCCTGCCTGTTGAGTCTTTGTAGGATGTAGTGTCTATTAATTCTCCGTTGGGAAGTGGTTTGATAGCTGTGACTACGGTTAGACATTGTATCTTACAGTTTGAGGGTCATGAAATTGATCTAGATTGCATAGTACTTGGGTTAGATGATTTTGATTGTATTGTTGGGATTGACATGTTAATTAAGCACAGAGCCACTGTGGATTGTTTCCACAAGATTGTCAGATTCAGACCAGAAATGGCAGAAGAGTGGAAATTCTACGGTAAGGGTTCCAGATCTCGGATTCCCTTGATTTCGGCTTTGACTATGAATAAGTTGTTGCAGAAAGGAGCATATGGGTTCCTTGTGTATGCTGTAGATGTACAGAAATCTAGCCCGACATTGGCAGATTTTCCAGTAGTACGGGAATTTGCAGATGTGTTTCAAAAGAAATTCCAGGGTTACCTCCAGTGCGAGAGGTAGATTTTAGTATTGATCTGATTCCAGGTACCACTCCTATTTCGAGAGCTCCGTATAGGATGGCACCGATAGAGCTGAAAGAACTGAAAGCACATTTGGAATATCTTCTAGCCAAGGGATATATCCGACCCAGTGTATCTCCTTGGAGCGCACCAGTGCTCTTTGTGCGGAAGAAAGATGGATCGATGCGATTATGTATAGATTATCGGCAATTGAACAAAGCAACAGTGAAGAATAAATATCCATTGCCGCGCATCGACGATCTCTTTGATCAATTATAGGGATCCTCTGTTTTTTCTAAGATCGATTTGCGATCCGGATATCAACAGCTCAGAGTTCGAGATGTAGACATACCGAAGACAGCATTTCGAACTAGGTATGGGCATTACGAATTTATTGTTATGCCTTTTGGGTTAACAAATGCTCCGGCAGTATTTATGGGCTTGATGAATCAAATCTTTCATAGGTATTTGGATGATTTTGTTATTGTCTTTATCGATGACATTCTGGTGTATTCTAAGAACAGCAATGAGCATGCAGAACATCTCAGGATTGTGTTGCAGACACTAAGAAATGAGAGATTGTATGCCAAATTGTAAAAGTGTGAATTTTGGTTGAATAGAGTTGTCTTTTTGGGACATATCATATCTGGAGATGGTATTTCTGTAGATCCGAGTAAAGTGGAAGCTGTGATCAGTTGGTCGAGACCGACTTTTGTGCCAGAAATACACAGTTTCATGGGTCTAGCAGGATACTATAGACGATTCAACCAAGATTTCTCTCGTATCGCGAAGCCAATTACACAATTGACACAGAAGAATGCGCCATTCTTATGGTCTGAGGAGTGTGAGTCTAGCTTTCTAGAATTAAAGAAAAGGCTGACCAGTGCACCTGTCTTGATGATTCCTTCAGGTACGAGTGATTTCGTTGTGTATTGTGATGCCTCTCACAGAGGTTTGGGATGTGTTCTTATGCAGCGAGGTCATGTGGTCGCATATGCCTCAAGACAATTGAAGACTCACGAGACTCGATACCCCATTCATGATCTTGAATTGGCGGCTATCGTATTTGCACTAAAGATCTGGCGTCATTATCTTTATGGCGAGAAATTTGAGATCTATTCAGACCATAAAAGCCTAAAATATTTGTTTTCTCAGTCGGAGTTGAACATGAGGCAGCGTAGATGGCTTGATCTGCTGAAAGACTTTGATTGCGAGATCAAATACTATCCAGGGAAGTCAAATGCAGCAGCGGATGCCTTGAGTCGAAAGGTTTGTTCCCTATCCTTATCGACGATAGGTGTTACAAAACTCGTTGAAAATTGCTGTTTCTCTGGATTAGAATTTGATACAGATAGGAGGCCACTACGACTTGCTGCTATTCAAGTTGAGCCGGACTTGATCATGAGGATCAAAGAAGCTCAACGAACCGATCATAATGTGCAAAGATCGATTCAGATGGTCAGAGCAGGACATTTATCAGAATATCAAGTACGTGATCATGTGCTGTATGTGAATAACCGCCTTGTAGTGCCAGATGTTTCAGACTTGAGACATCAGATTATGTCCGAAGCACACTGCAGTCGGTTCAGCATTCATCCTGGTGGCAGAAAGATGTATAATGACTTGAAGACACAGTTTTGGTGGAAACAAATGAAGTCAGATATCGCCGAATTTGTGTCAAAGTGCTTGAATTGCCAACAGGTGAAAGCCGAGAGGAAGAAGCCCGGAGGTTTACTTCAGAGTTTAGCCATTCCAGAATGGAAATGGGATCACATTTCCATGGATTTTGTGACGAAGTTGCCGCGATCTTCCCGGGGTTGTGATGCGAATTGGGTAATCATTGACAGACTAACCAAATCAACTTGCTTTATTCCGTACAGAATGACGTATCGGCATGATCATATGGCGGAGATATACGTACGAGGTAGTCAGATTACATAATGTGCAGAAGTATATCGTATCAGATCGTGATCCACGATTCACTTCACACTTCTGGCAAAGTTTACAGCAGGCCTTAGGTACGACATTACACCTGAGTACTGCTTATCATCCTCAGACAGACGGACAGTCAGAGCGGACTATCCAGACTTTAGAGGATATGTTGAGAGCCGTAGTGCTAGATTTTGGCACTAGTTGGCAAGATTCTTTACTCTTTGTGAATTCTCTTACAATAATAGCTATCAGACGAGCATTGAAATGGCACCGTTTGAAGCTTTATATGGCAAGAAGTGCAGATCGCCGCTGTATTGGGATGACATCTCAGAGGTACCAGAACTTGGGACATATATGATTCGTGACATGACGGAGAAGGTGAAAGTCATTCAGAAGAGAATGAAGACGGCACAACATAGGCAAGCCAAATACGCCAATGTCAGACGTAGACCGTTGGTATTCGAGCAAGGAGATAGAGTGTTTCTAAAGATTTCCCCATTCAGAGGCATTGTCAGATTTGGTAAGCGTGGGAAGTTATCTCCTAGATACGTCGGTCCTTACGAGATTTTAGAGAAGATTGGCGACCGAGCCTATCGACTTGCTCTTCCTCCTTCGTTATCCGGGATACATGATGTCTTTCATGTGTCAATGTTGCGTAAGTATATGCCAGATATTTCTCATGTCATTCAGCCTGACGAAGCTGAGCTTGATCAGACCTTGAGCTATGTCGAGCAACCTATACAAATTCTTGATCGGAAGGAAAAGAAGCTCAGGACGAAGATTATTCCTTTAGTGAAAGTCCAATGGAGTCGTCATGGCATCGAAGAAGCGACTTGGGAAACAGAATCAGATATGCGACATAAACATCCCGAGTTATTTCTATGATGTGAGTGTTTATTCAATTTTCGATTCCATTACACCTTTCATATGATTTAATTTCTTATTGCAAGTTCGAGGACGAACTTATATCTAAGAGGGGGAGAAATGTAAAGCCCTGAAATGTTAAATCTGTGATGTTATTAGTTAATCGGAAGATTATATTGGTCAAAGAAGGTGAAGGGTGCAATGTTTGAACAGAATGAGTGGCGCCCGAGCGGTAGAAAGAGCCCGCCCGAGCGCCAATGTTCAACAAAATTATGTTTCGGCAGAACCTTCTGCGCCCGAGCGGTACATTTTGACCGCCCGAGCGCCAAAGTGTCATTCGAAAAGATTTGGACAGAAACTGCCGCGCTCGAGCGGTACAGTTTTACCGCCCGAGCGCCGTCTGAAATGTGTTAAAGTGTTAAAGAAGACACGTAGGAGATTACATGCAATATATATAATGTGTTGTCTTCATTTTCCCTTCATTCTGGACAGCAAGAACCGAGAGAGCTTTGTATATTCTTCAAGTTTCTTCTTAGCTTGAATTATTAGTTTTACAAGATTTACATATCCAAATTTCAATCCAAGCTTAGATTCTTGATCCTTATGCTTCTAGCTTCAAGAAAATGTAAGTATCTTTAAGTTTCAGCATGTTTTGAAAGTTATACGTTGGGGAAACTTTAATATGTTCATAGATATGTGTTATTAATGATTATGAGTGTATATGCGAAATCGGATCGAAGAAAGGGTACCGTAGGCAATTGTTATGAATTTCAGCATGATTGAGAATTATATTATGCAGATTTTGAATACTATCATATGCCTATTATGATGGTTATGAGCTGAGGATTATATAGTGTTAATATTCGATGAGATTTGGAGTGATCGGTATCGAGAACCACGCCGATATGCTGTCAAAATTATACCGAGAATGATTATTGAATTGTACCAGATTTACCTTGCGTAGTATGTTGACATAATACTCCTATACATTGCCATTTTAGATCCATTATACCTCACTCCGACATCGAGACCTCGACATCGATAAAGGTTTAGCAAAGAAAGGTATAATGCATGTTGTGTTGGGGAGATACAACTCAAATGAGATCTCATTTGAGTTTCCCAACCAAAATCACATACTAGATTTATTGTTTATCTTGAATTATGATTGTGATTTTTTTATAGAATTTGTATTCAAATATTTTGAATTGATTATGCATTGTTTACAGATTGTTAATCATTGCATTTAAGATAGGGAGTCTTGACAGATCCGTCAAACTTCTAGATGTTCGGTGATATCACAGCTTAGGGGAAGATCACTCTCCTATTGTAGATGTGGATACAGATCAGGCCGAAGTCTAGGAATAAGACATACCGTCACCCCGATTGGGAGGGTAGGTGATAGATCGTCTTATTCAAACCGGGATCCCTAGAGTTCTAGTCGAGTCGAGTCCAGACATGGTTTGATTCGCATTGCATTGCATATTTATATGGATGACATTCATAATAGCATGTTTCATGTTTAGATTGATTATATGCATGTATATATGTTTATACTGGGATTTGTTCTCACCGGAGTTTCCGGCTGTTGTTATGTCTGTAGGTGTGCATAACAACAGGTGGGGCAGGATCTGGGTCGAGACAGAGACGAGATTGATATAGCGTGGAGACTATGAAACCGGACCGGTTACGGTGGCCGGAAGCGCAACGGAAGTCAAAAATTTTTAAATTCAAGCAAGAATTTTCGGCCACCATGTATATTGTGCAATATTTACATTTTAACAAAATAACACCATACATAGGATGTTAAGAGATTTACCTATCAATCTTAAAGATTGATGTTTGGCTCCACCTTTGTTGTAAACAACAAAGCTCTTCAAGGTAGGCAAGTCTACAAGCTCCTCCTCCTTTTCCTTCAAAATAAGGCCCACCACTAACTAGGTAAACCCCTTCTTGTTTTGCACTAGAAAAACAAGAAGATTTTTCAATGAAAAGATTTTTGTTTCTCCAACAAATTGAAGAACACAATGAAGAAAAATATTGAGAGAAAATGGAGATGATGTTTCGGCCAAGAGGGGTGTGGGAGTGAAGGAGAATGAGTTAATTGCATGCCTTGGTTGTGAGAAAAGCAAAAAGCAAAAGGTGCATGCCTTGCATTATTTTAATAAAAAGTAATCTCCAA
>NW_027330616.1:0-3667 GCF_022965805.1 Primulina eburnea
TATGTGTTGGGTTATTTTTATGCGTAAAAATTCATGTGTGACATTCGTCGTTTGAGCGGAAAATGGTTTGAATGCGTTTTGAAATACTTTTTAGATCTGAAAACTCGTAACTTACTGTTCTGTCGAAAACTGCGATTTTTCCGTCGGGATTTTGAGAAAACTTTCAACTAGAAAATTGTAGAACTTTTCGATGCCTTCGATTTGATATAAAATTTGAGATTTTTGGATGAAAATTGAGTGAGTTATGACGTTTTTCGCGGGACTGCTCAAACTGCGTTTTCAGAAAATTATGTATTGATGTGTTCTTGAGATTTTATGGTTGCAGGCTTCGTTGGGGATCGACGGGTGATCGTTGCTGCGTCTAGGTATGCTTAGTATGATGTTGGGTTGTTATTTGATAGGTTGTTTAGTGTCGATAGGCACTCGACCTCATTAAAGCCGTAGGAAACGTTTCGGTGTCAATTGCCACGTTTTGAATGATATGCGTCGTAAGGTGAACATTGTTGCTTTGGGAGTCTATGCGAATGTGTTTTAAGGTTATGGCAAGCTAGGATGGGTCTCGAGGTGTCCACTCATAGTCCGTACAATCGAGTCGAGAGCGCTAAACAAAACATGTACAAAATTCTCGTGAGTTTTCTTGTCCCGCGAGTACACGGACCCTCACCCGGACCCCCACACGGTGTCCGTGCCTTTGTTCCCTCAGCAGTGCCAAGTTCCCGAGAGTACACGGACCCCTTGACGGACCCATGCACGGGGTCCGTGCCCTCTCATTTCCGAGTGTTCCCTTCACAGTATCTACACGGACCCTGACCCGGACCTATAGACGGGGTCCGTGCCTTTACTTTTCGGCACACACACCATGCAGTGTCTACACGGACCCAAGCCCGGACCTAGGCACGGGGTCTGTGTCCTCCTATTTTTGGGATACATTCTTTCATCACTTAGGATTCGGTTTGGGGTTGTATGTTAAGGTTTTAATATGATGTTTTCAAGGTCGAGTCATGGGAAAACTTAGAACGTCCTAAGTATTGATTGAGCTTAAGATTAAGTATGATTTCTACGTCTAAGTTATGTCAGTTAAGTATGCAGTTTCATGTTAGTATGTGCAGCAGCGACGGCCCCAGTCAAAGTCCAACGAATCCCTCAACGCCAAGTAAGTATGTATGACGTGCAATGAAAATATTTTAAGTTTTTGAGGTATGCTAAATGTCTTGTGACCAAATTATGAATGGGTTTGGAAGTCGGTGAACGTGGCCGAGGACCTCTCCACCCCGTTAAATTATGAACGGGTGATAGGCTCGTAATAGTTTGCATTTTTTTTGTCATATCTCTCATTGTTACCACTTTCAACGTGCCTAATTGACACATTTTTGTGTGATTTTAATGTAGGGTGAAGTTTTCTGTTCTTGCGATAAATTTGGGCTAAAAAGGGTGATTTTATATCATAATTAAAGTTGCCGATATGATCTTAGTGGAAGACGTGGAGCAGAAAAATTCAGAAGATGTTTTTGCATAAGGCGTGATCACGCCTTGTGACTACTCTTCTACTGCTTATGATTAGGTTTTATTTTTGAATATTGGGCTTTTATACTTTTGGGCCCATTAATCTTTTATTTTTTGATGACCAACCACTCACGCACAAAAGGAGGCGGCAACAATTTTCACAATTCCCCAATTCCACAACCATTCCATCCTCCACAAAAACGTGAAAGAAAAGAGGCGCACAAGAAATAAAGAAGATTGGAAAAGAATTTCTCACCTTCTCTCCAGAATTTTAGGCTAAGTTTTACTTTTGATTCAAGGGATATTTTTACTATTTGATTTATCGCTGTGAGGCTTTTTGCACTCTAATTTAATATTCGTGTTTTGTTCAAGTATTTGTTGATTTATGATTTATTTATATGAAAGTTGTATGTTGATTAATCTGACAATTTAATTCGATATATAAATTTCTACTGCTATCCATGAATTCGGTGATCCGTAATTGTCATGAACGATTGGAACATGAGTAGCATAGATTAGATGTATTGTGCTATCATAATATATTTAATCTAAATAAATCGACGGAACTAAATCTTCCAATTGCAGCTATCTCGATTGTTAGATTTTAGGATTAACTGTTTTCACAAAACGAAAATGCTATTTTTAATTAATATGGAACGCTATCGTGCCCAGTTAATTATTGATAAGTTTTGACCGGATGCTGGGTTTGGTCAATTATTTTAGGAAAACACAAGAATTTTAGCGGCTATCCCTATAATTCTAAAGTTAATTGCTTGTAATTGCATGAATAAATATATGTTAGCCGATGAACAGTGATACAATTGAATAGTAGAAATCCCTTGAATCGAGCTTAGTAATATTAATTTACATTTAATTAGTTTTCATCTTGATTTTGTTATTTCTTCTTGCATGTTAAATTAGTTCTAGTATTTTATTAATTTTTATCAAACAAATCCCCCCTTTATTTGCATTTTACTCGAAAGAAATAAATCTCCCGTTTCCTGTGGATTCGACCCTACTCACCATTGCACTAGTTTTATTTAAAAGGGTAGGAATTAATTTGGTAGCACAACGACAGCACACCAAATTTTGGCGCCGTTGCCGGGGAACGGTGCAAGGTTATTTATTTTCGAGTTTTGTTATTTATTTTTATTTTTATTTTTTTTTTGTGTCTCATTCTTCTTGTACAGGTGATTCATCAAGAAAAGAAGAATTTGAGAATTTTTTGTTGTGAAATACTTCGACATGTTTCATCGACAAGTATTCACAAGTTTTGCCCAACAAAACGGAGAGCCATTTTATGCAGCATGGGAGAGATTCAATAATTTAGTAATTAAATTCAGGAATCATGATTTTTCTAACTATGTTCTTATTCGACTTTTTCTTAAAGGTTTGGATACAGTTACACGAAGATGGGTATTTAATGGAGCACTAACAACTGGTAGTCCACTACTTTGTCGACGTGACGACAGTGTGATATATTTGCTAAATGATATGGCCGAATTTGACTACCATCAGTATTGGGATCCTTCGCTGCAGAGTTGGAGCCACCAATACACTCCAGAAATTAGCCGATCTGATTTTACAAACCAACCTTTTGAGCATCAAGAAGGTGAGGGATATAGTCTTGAAATAATCATAGGTCGATTGAATGACATGGTAAACAAGCGTGTGGCATTGAATGGGGAAACTGTTGAGCCCCAGTCTGAAGAAGTTTTGGAAGAAATATCACACGAAGATGAGGCACCAATGAAGTTGAGAGATGAACAAGCTCCTGAGACTATCGATTTGAGCTCGTCGATAATTTATCATACATATATCTAGGAGATCCTTGTCTTTCTCCATTGCCGATTTCAACAGATTTTGTTCTTCAAGAGCTAACTATGATACACTCATCTCATGCCTATTATTTAAAGTCACGTTTTGTTGAGGAGACGAGCTTACATTGCATACATCAAGCCAAACTTGAGGGCACATGGAACCAAGACCCATATATGGTGTCATATGACACGTACTTTGGGCGTCAGCCGCTCTTTGAATGAGAGTTTTTGAGGGTCAAGCCGACGACTAAAATCAAGCGCTTTTGGGAGGCAACCCAAATTTTTTGTTCTTATTATTTTTAATTTCTTTTATTTTTATTTTTTTCAAATAGTACAATTTTTGT
>NW_027330618.1:0-56411 GCF_022965805.1 Primulina eburnea
GTCTAGCCCATAACGCTTAACCCACCTACATAGAATCCCTCCCTTATTGTAACTAGGCGCAACACCAAAAAATAAAGCATAGAATGTTCTCATACACCCGTGCATTACACAACGACACCCACACACTACACGTTGTCACACCCCCCCCCCCCCACCCCACCCCCCCCCCCACCATTATTGTTGTTTTCGAGATTTGTCCATCCGTTTGAGGATGACAAGTAGTAGATTACAACTTTATTGTGCAAAGTTTAGCCCATAAAGTAATCCATAAATAGAATCCTCTCCCTTCTTAGTCCTAGGCAACCCCAAAATAAGTCCATAGAAATGTCAATCCAAGTTCTTTTAAGAATAGCACGCAAACGTGTTCTCAAAGTTCTATTTACAACTTCAGTTTGTCCATCCGTTTGAGGATGACAAGTAGTAGATTACAACTTTATTGTGCAAAGTTTAGCCCATAAAGTAATCCATAAATAGAATCCCTCCCCTTCTTAGTCCTAGGCAACCCCAAAATAAAGTCCATAGAAATGTCAATCCAAGTTCTTTTAAGAATAGCACGCAAAAGTGTTCCCAAAGTTCTATTTACAACTTCAGTTTGTCCATCCGTTTGAGGATGACAAGTAGTAGATTACAACTTTATTGTGCAAAGTTTAGCCCATAAAGTAATCCATAAATAGAATCCCTCCCCTTCTTAGTCCTAGGCAACCCCAAAATAAAGTCCATAGAAATGTCAATCCAAGTTCTTTTAAGAATAGCACGCAAAAGTGTTCTCAAAGTTCTATTTACAACTTCAGTTTGTCCATCCGTTTGAGGATGACAAGTAGTAGATTACAACTTTATTGTGCAAAGTTTAGCCCATAAAGTAATCCATAAATAGAATCCCTCCCCTTCTTAGTCCTAGGCAACCCCAAAATAAAGTCCATAGAAATGTCAATCCAAGTTCTTTTAAGAATAGCACGCAAACGTGTTCTCAAAGTTCTATTTACAACTTCAGTTTGTCCATCCGTTTGAGGATGACAAGTAGTAGATTACAACTTTATTGTGCAAAGTTTAGCCCATAAAGTAATCCATAAATAGAATCCCTCCCCTTCTTAGTCCTAGGCAACCCCAAAATAAAGTCCATAGAAATGTCAATCCAAGTTCTTTTAAGAATAGCACGCAAAAGTGTTCCAAAGTTCTATTTACAACTTCAGTTTGTCCATCCGTTTGAGGATGACAAGTAGTAGATTACAACTTTATTGTGCAAAGTTTAGCCCATAAAGTAATCCATAAATAGAATCCCTCCCCTTCTTAGTCCTAGGCAACCCCAAAATAAAGTCCATAGAAATGTCAATCCAAGTTCTTTTAAGAATAGCACGCAAAAGTGTTCCCAAAGTTCTATTTACAACTTCAGTTTGTCCATCCGTTTGAGGATGACAAGTAGTAGATTACAACTTTATTGTGCAAAGTTTAGCCCATAAAGTAATCCATAAATAGAATCCCTCCCCTTCTTAGTCCTAGGCAACCCCAAAATAAAGTCCATAGAAATGTCAATCCAAGTTCTTTTAAGAATAGCACGCAAAAGTGTTCCCAAAGTTCTATTTACAACTTCAGTTTGTCCATCCGTTTGAGGATGACAAGTAGTAGATTACAACTTTATTGTGCAAAGTTTAGCCCATAAAGTAATCCATAAATAGAATCCCTCCCCTTCTTAGTCCTAGGCAACCCCAAAATAAAGTCCATAGAAATGTCAATCCAAGTTCTTTTAAGAATAGCACGCAAAAGTGTTCTCAAAGTTCTATTTACAACTTCAGTTTGTCCATCCGTTTGAGGATGACAAGTAGTAGATTACAACTTTATTGTGCAAAGTTTAGCCCATAAAGTAATCCATAAATAGAATCCCTCCCCTTCTTAGTCCTAGGCAACCCCAAAATAAAGTCCATAGAAATGTCAATCCAAGTTCTTTTAAGAATAGCACGCAAACGTGTTCTCAAAGTTCTATTTACAACTTCAGTTTGTCCATCCGTTTGAGGATGACAAGTAGTAGATTACAACTTTATTGTGCAAAGTTTAGCCCATAAAGTAATCCATAAATAGAATCCCTCCCCTTCTTAGTCCTAGGCAACCCCAAAATAAAGTCCATAGAAATGTCAATCCAAGTTCTTTTAAGAATAGCACGCAAAAGTGTTCCCAAAGTTCTATTTACAACTTCAGTTTGTCCATCCGTTTGAGGATGACAAGTAGTAGATTACAACTTTATTGTGCAAAGTTTAGCCCATAAAGTAATCCATAAATAGAATCCCTCCCCTTCTTAGTCCTAGGCAACCCCAAAATAAAGTCCATAGAAATGTCAATCCAAGTTCTTTTAAGAATAGCACGCAAAAGTGTTCCAAAGTTCTATTTACAACTTCAGTTTGTCCATCCGTTTGAGGATGACAAGTAGTAGATTACAACTTTATTGTGCAAAGTTTAGCCCATAAAGTAATCCATAAATAGAATCCCTCCCCTTCTTAGTCCTAGGCAACCCCAAAATAAAGTCCATAGAAATGTCAATCCAAGTTCTTTTAAGAATAGCACGCAAAAGTGTTCCCAAAGTTCTATTTACAACTTCAGTTTGTCCATCCGTTTGAGGATGACAAGTAGTAGATTACAACTTTATTGTGCAAAGTTTAGCCCATAAAGTAATCCATAAATAGAATCCCTCCCCTTCTTAGTCCTAGGCAACCCCAAAATAAAGTCCATAGAAATGTCAATCCAAGTTCTTTTAAGAATAGCACGCAAAAGTGTTCCCAAAGTTCTATTTACAACTTCAGTTTGTCCATCCGTTTGAGGATGACAAGTAGTAGATTACAACTTTATTGTGCAAAGTTTAGCCCATAAAGTAATCCATAAATAGAATCCCTCCCCTTCTTAGTCCTAGGCAACCCCAAAATAAAGTCCATAGAAATGTCAATCCAAGTTCTTTTAAGAATAGCACGCAAAAGTGTTCTCAAAGTTCTATTTACAACTTCAGTTTGTCCATCCGTTTGAGGATGACAAGTAGTAGATTACAACTTTATTGTGCAAAGTTTAGCCCATAAAGTAATCCATAAATAGAATCCCTCCCCTTCTTAGTCCTAGGCAACCCCAAAATAAAGTCCATAGAAATGTCAATCCAAGTTCTTTTAAGAATAGCACGCAAAAGTGTTCCAAAGTTCTATTTACAACTTCAGTTTGTCCATCCGTTTGAGGATGACAAGTAGTAGATTACAACTTTATTGTGCAAAGTTTAGCCCATAAAGTAATCCATAAATAGAATCCCTCCCCTTCTTAGTCCTAGGCAACCCCAAAATAAAGTCCATAGAAATGTCAATCCAAGTTCTTTTAAGAATAGCACGCAAAAGTGTTCTCAAAGTTCTATTTACAACTTCAGTTTGTCCATCCGTTTGAGGATGACAAGTAGTAGATTACAACTTTATTGTGCAAAGTTTAGCCCATAAAGTAATCCATAAATAGAATCCCTCCCCTTCTTAGTCCTAGGCAACCCCAAAATAAAGTCCATAGAAATGTCAATCCAAGTTCTTTTAAGAATAGCACGCAAAAGTGTTCCAAAGTTCTATTTACAACTTCAGTTTGTCCATCCGTTTGAGGATGACAAGTAGTAGATTACAACTTTATTGTGCAAAGTTTAGCCCATAAAGTAATCCATAAATAGAATCCCTCCCCTTCTTAGTCCTAGGCAACCCCAAAATAAAGTCCATAGAAATGTCAATCCAAGTTCTTTTAAGAATAGCACGCAAAAGTGTTCTCAAAGTTCTATTTACAACTTCAGTTTGTCCATCCGTTTGAGGATGACAAGTAGTAGATTACAACTTTATTGTGCAAAGTTTAGCCCATAAAGTAATCCATAAATAGAATCCCTCCCCTTCTTAGTCCTAGGCAACCCCAAAATAAAGTCCATAGAAATGTCAATCCAAGTTCTTTTAAGAATAGCACGCAAAAGTGTTCCCAAAGTTCTATTTACAACTTCAGTTTGTCCATCCGTTTGAGGATGACAAGTAGTAGATTACAACTTTATTGTGCAAAGTTTAGCCCATAAAGTAATCCATAAATAGAATCCCTCCCCTTCTTAGTCCTAGGCAACCCCAAAATAAAGTCCATAGAAATGTCAATCCAAGTTCTTTTAAGAATAGCACGCAAAAGTGTTCTCAAAGTTCTATTTACAACTTCAGTTTGTCCATCCGTTTGAGGATGACAAGTAGTAGATTACAACTTTATTGTGCAAAGTTTAGCCCATAAAGTAATCCATAAATAGAATCCCTCCCCTTCTTAGTCCTAGGCAACCCCAAAATAAAGTCCATAGAAATGTCAATCCAAGTTCTTTTAAGAATAGCACGCAAAAGTGTTCTCAAAGTTCTATTTACAACTTCAGTTTGTCCATCCGTTTGAGGATGACAAGTAGTAGATTACAACTTTATTGTGCAAAGTTTAGCCCATAAAGTAATCCATAAATAGAATCCCTCCCCTTCTTAGTCCTAGGCAACCCCAAAATAAAGTCCATAGAAATGTCAATCCAAGTTCTTTTAAGAATAGCACGCAAAAGTGTTCTCAAAGTTCTATTTACAACTTCAGTTTGTCCATCCGTTTGAGGATGACAAGTAGTAGATTACAACTTTATTGTGCAAAGTTTAGCCCATAAAGTAATCCATAAATAGAATCCCTCCCCTTCTTAGTCCTAGGCAACCCCAAAATAAAGTCCATAGAAATGTCAATCCAAGTTCTTTTAAGAATAGCACGCAAACGTGTTCTCAAAGTTCTATTTACAACTTCAGTTTGTCCATCCGTTTGAGGATGACAAGTAGTAGATTACAACTTTATTGTGCAAAGTTTAGCCCATAAAGTAATCCATAAATAGAATCCCTCCCCTTCTTAGTCCTAGGCAACCCCAAAATAAAGTCCATAGAAATGTCAATCCAAGTTCTTTTAAGAATAGCACGCAAAAGTGTTCTCAAAGTTCTATTTACAACTTCAGTTTGTCCATCCGTTTGAGGATGACAAGTAGTAGATTACAACTTTATTGTGCAAAGTTTAGCCCATAAAGTAATCCATAAATAGAATCCCTCCCCTTCTTAGTCCTAGGCAACCCCAAAATAAAGTCCATAGAAATGTCAATCCAAGTTCTTTTAAGAATAGCACGCAAAAGTGTTCTCAAAGTTCTATTTACAACTTCAGTTTGTCCATCCGTTTGAGGATGACAAGTAGTAGATTACAACTTTATTGTGCAAAGTTTAGCCCATAAAGTAATCCATAAATAGAATCCCTCCCCTTCTTAGTCCTAGGCAACCCCAAAATAAAGTCCATAGAAATGTCAATCCAAGTTCTTTTAAGAATAGCACGCAAACGTGTTCTCAAAGTTCTATTTACAACTTCAGTTTGTCCATCCGTTTGAGGATGACAAGTAGTAGATTACAACTTTATTGTGCAAAGTTTAGCCCATAAAGTAATCCATAAATAGAATCCCTCCCCTTCTTAGTCCTAGGCAACCCCAAAATAAAGTCCATAGAAATGTCAATCCAAGTTCTTTTAAGAATAGCACGCAAAAGTGTTCTCAAAGTTCTATTTACAACTTCAGTTTGTCCATCCGTTTGAGGATGACAAGTAGTAGATTACAACTTTATTGTGCAAAGTTTAGCCCATAAAGTAATCCATAAATAGAATCCCTCCCCTTCTTAGTCCTAGGCAACCCCAAAATAAAGTCCATAGAAATGTCAATCCAAGTTCTTTTAAGAATAGCACGCAAAAGTGTTCCAAAGTTCTATTTACAACTTCAGTTTGTCCATCCGTTTGAGGATGACAAGTAGTAGATTACAACTTTATTGTGCAAAGTTTAGCCCATAAAGTAATCCATAAATAGAATCCCTCCCCTTCTTAGTCCTAGGCAACCCCAAAATAAAGTCCATAGAAATGTCAATCCAAGTTCTTTTAAGAATAGCACGCAAAAGTGTTCCAAAGTTCTATTTACAACTTCAGTTTGTCCATCCGTTTGAGGATGACAAGTAGTAGATTACAACTTTATTGTGCAAAGTTTAGCCCATAAAGTAATCCATAAATAGAATCCCTCCCCTTCTTAGTCCTAGGCAACCCCAAAATAAAGTCCATAGAAATGTCAATCCAAGTTCTTTTAAGAATAGCACGCAAAAGTGTTCTCAAAGTTCTATTTACAACTTCAGTTTGTCCATCCGTTTGAGGATGACAAGTAGTAGATTACAACTTTATTGTGCAAAGTTTAGCCCATAAAGTAATCCATAAATAGAATCCCTCCCCTTCTTAGTCCTAGGCAACCCCAAAATAAAGTCCATAGAAATGTCAATCCAAGTTCTTTTAAGAATAGCACGCAAAAGTGTTCCCAAAGTTCTATTTACAACTTCAGTTTGTCCATCCGTTTGAGGATGACAAGTAGTAGATTACAACTTTATTGTGCAAAGTTTAGCCCATAAAGTAATCCATAAATAGAATCCCTCCCCTTCTTAGTCCTAGGCAACCCCAAAATAAAGTCCATAGAAATGTCAATCCAAGTTCTTTTAAGAATAGCACGCAAAAGTGTTCTCAAAGTTCTATTTACAACTTCAGTTTGTCCATCCGTTTGAGGATGACAAGTAGTAGATTACAACTTTATTGTGCAAAGTTTAGCCCATAAAGTAATCCATAAATAGAATCCCTCCCCTTCTTAGTCCTAGGCAACCCCAAAATAAAGTCCATAGAAATGTCAATCCAAGTTCTTTTAAGAATAGCACGCAAAAGTGTTCTCAAAGTTCTATTTACAACTTCAGTTTGTCCATCCGTTTGAGGATGACAAGTAGTAGATTACAACTTTATTGTGCAAAGTTTAGCCCATAAAGTAATCCATAAATAGAATCCCTCCCCTTCTTAGTCCTAGGCAACCCCAAAATAAAGTCCATAGAAATGTCAATCCAAGTTCTTTTAAGAATAGCACGCAAAAGTGTTCCCAAAGTTCTATTTACAACTTCAGTTTGTCCATCCGTTTGAGGATGACAAGTAGTAGATTACAACTTTATTGTGCAAAGTTTAGCCCATAAAGTAATCCATAAATAGAATCCCTCCCCTTCTTAGTCCTAGGCAACCCCAAAATAAAGTCCATAGAAATGTCAATCCAAGTTCTTTTAAGAATAGCACGCAAACGTGTTCTCAAAGTTCTATTTACAACTTCAGTTTGTCCATCCGTTTGAGGATGACAAGTAGTAGATTACAACTTTATTGTGCAAAGTTTAGCCCATAAAGTAATCCATAAATAGAATCCCTCCCCTTCTTAGTCCTAGGCAACCCCAAAATAAAGTCCATAGAAATGTCAATCCAAGTTCTTTTAAGAATAGCACGCAAAAGTGTTCCAAAGTTCTATTTACAACTTCAGTTTGTCCATCCGTTTGAGGATGACAAGTAGTAGATTACAACTTTATTGTGCAAAGTTTAGCCCATAAAGTAATCCATAAATAGAATCCCTCCCCTTCTTAGTCCTAGGCAACCCCAAAATAAAGTCCATAGAAATGTCAATCCAAGTTCTTTTAAGAATAGCACGCAAAAGTGTTCTCAAAGTTCTATTTACAACTTCAGTTTGTCCATCCGTTTGAGGATGACAAGTAGTAGATTACAACTTTATTGTGCAAAGTTTAGCCCATAAAGTAATCCATAAATAGAATCCCTCCCCTTCTTAGTCCTAGGCAACCCCAAAATAAAGTCCATAGAAATGTCAATCCAAGTTCTTTTAAGAATAGCACGCAAAAGTGTTCTCAAAGTTCTATTTACAACTTCAGTTTGTCCATCCGTTTGAGGATGACAAGTAGTAGATTACAACTTTATTGTGCAAAGTTTAGCCCATAAAGTAATCCATAAATAGAATCCCTCCCCTTCTTAGTCCTAGGCAACCCCAAAATAAAGTCCATAGAAATGTCAATCCAAGTTCTTTTAAGAATAGCACGCAAAAGTGTTCTCAAAGTTCTATTTACAACTTCAGTTTGTCCATCCGTTTGAGGATGACAAGTAGTAGATTACAACTTTATTGTGCAAAGTTTAGCCCATAAAGTAATCCATAAATAGAATCCCTCCCCTTCTTAGTCCTAGGCAACCCCAAAATAAAGTCCATAGAAATGTCAATCCAAGTTCTTTTAAGAATAGCACGCAAAAGTGTTCTCAAAGTTCTATTTACAACTTCAGTTTGTCCATCCGTTTGAGGATGACAAGTAGTAGATTACAACTTTATTGTGCAAAGTTTAGCCCATAAAGTAATCCATAAATAGAATCCCTCCCCTTCTTAGTCCTAGGCAACCCCAAAATAAAGTCCATAGAAATGTCAATCCAAGTTCTTTTAAGAATAGCACGCAAAAGTGTTCTCAAAGTTCTATTTACAACTTCAGTTTGTCCATCCGTTTGAGGATGACAAGTAGTAGATTACAACTTTATTGTGCAAAGTTTAGCCCATAAAGTAATCCATAAATAGAATCCCTCCCCTTCTTAGTCCTAGGCAACCCCAAAATAAAGTCCATAGAAATGTCAATCCAAGTTCTTTTAAGAATAGCACGCAAACGTGTTCTCAAAGTTCTATTTACAACTTCAGTTTGTCCATCCGTTTGAGGATGACAAGTAGTAGATTACAACTTTATTGTGCAAAGTTTAGCCCATAAAGTAATCCATAAATAGAATCCCTCCCCTTCTTAGTCCTAGGCAACCCCAAAATAAAGTCCATAGAAATGTCAATCCAAGTTCTTTTAAGAATAGCACGCAAAAGTGTTCCAAAGTTCTATTTACAACTTCAGTTTGTCCATCCGTTTGAGGATGACAAGTAGTAGATTACAACTTTATTGTGCAAAGTTTAGCCCATAAAGTAATCCATAAATAGAATCCCTCCCCTTCTTAGTCCTAGGCAACCCCAAAATAAAGTCCATAGAAATGTCAATCCAAGTTCTTTTAAGAATAGCACGCAAAAGTGTTCTCAAAGTTCTATTTACAACTTCAGTTTGTCCATCCGTTTGAGGATGACAAGTAGTAGATTACAACTTTATTGTGCAAAGTTTAGCCCATAAAGTAATCCATAAATAGAATCCCTCCCCTTCTTAGTCCTAGGCAACCCCAAAATAAAGTCCATAGAAATGTCAATCCAAGTTCTTTTAAGAATAGCACGCAAAAGTGTTCCAAAGTTCTATTTACAACTTCAGTTTGTCCATCCGTTTGAGGATGACAAGTAGTAGATTACAACTTTATTGTGCAAAGTTTAGCCCATAAAGTAATCCATAAATAGAATCCCTCCCCTTCTTAGTCCTAGGCAACCCCAAAATAAAGTCCATAGAAATGTCAATCCAAGTTCTTTTAAGAATAGCACGCAAAAGTGTTCCCAAAGTTCTATTTACAACTTCAGTTTGTCCATCCGTTTGAGGATGACAAGTAGTAGATTACAACTTTATTGTGCAAAGTTTAGCCCATAAAGTAATCCATAAATAGAATCCCTCCCCTTCTTAGTCCTAGGCAACCCCAAAATAAAGTCCATAGAAATGTCAATCCAAGTTCTTTTAAGAATAGCACGCAAAAGTGTTCCCAAAGTTCTATTTACAACTTCAGTTTGTCCATCCGTTTGAGGATGACAAGTAGTAGATTACAACTTTATTGTGCAAAGTTTAGCCCATAAAGTAATCCATAAATAGAATCCCTCCCCTTCTTAGTCCTAGGCAACCCCAAAATAAAGTCCATAGAAATGTCAATCCAAGTTCTTTTAAGAATAGCACGCAAAAGTGTTCTCAAAGTTCTATTTACAACTTCAGTTTGTCCATCCGTTTGAGGATGACAAGTAGTAGATTACAACTTTATTGTGCAAAGTTTAGCCCATAAAGTAATCCATAAATAGAATCCCTCCCCTTCTTAGTCCTAGGCAACCCCAAAATAAAGTCCATAGAAATGTCAATCCAAGTTCTTTTAAGAATAGCACGCAAAAGTGTTCTCAAAGTTCTATTTACAACTTCAGTTTGTCCATCCGTTTGAGGATGACAAGTAGTAGATTACAACTTTATTGTGCAAAGTTTAGCCCATAAAGTAATCCATAAATAGAATCCCTCCCCTTCTTAGTCCTAGGCAACCCCAAAATAAAGTCCATAGAAATGTCAATCCAAGTTCTTTTAAGAATAGCACGCAAAAGTGTTCTCAAAGTTCTATTTACAACTTCAGTTTGTCCATCCGTTTGAGGATGACAAGTAGTAGATTACAACTTTATTGTGCAAAGTTTAGCCCATAAAGTAATCCATAAATAGAATCCCTCCCCTTCTTAGTCCTAGGCAACCCCAAAATAAAGTCCATAGAAATGTCAATCCAAGTTCTTTTAAGAATAGCACGCAAAAGTGTTCCAAAGTTCTATTTACAACTTCAGTTTGTCCATCCGTTTGAGGATGACAAGTAGTAGATTACAACTTTATTGTGCAAAGTTTAGCCCATAAAGTAATCCATAAATAGAATCCCTCCCCTTCTTAGTCCTAGGCAACCCCAAAATAAAGTCCATAGAAATGTCAATCCAAGTTCTTTTAAGAATAGCACGCAAAAGTGTTCCCAAAGTTCTATTTACAACTTCAGTTTGTCCATCCGTTTGAGGATGACAAGTAGTAGATTACAACTTTATTGTGCAAAGTTTAGCCCATAAAGTAATCCATAAATAGAATCCCTCCCCTTCTTAGTCCTAGGCAACCCCAAAATAAAGTCCATAGAAATGTCAATCCAAGTTCTTTTAAGAATAGCACGCAAACGTGTTCTCAAAGTTCTATTTACAACTTCAGTTTGTCCATCCGTTTGAGGATGACAAGTAGTAGATTACAACTTTATTGTGCAAAGTTTAGCCCATAAAGTAATCCATAAATAGAATCCCTCCCTCTTAGTCCCATAGACAATCTTAGTCCTAGGCAACCCAAATAAAGTCCATAGAAATGTCAATCCAAGTTCTTTTAAGAATAGCACGCAAAAGTGTTCTCAAAGTTCTATTTACAACTTCAGTTTGTCCATCCGTTTGAGGATGACAAGTAGTAGATTACAACTTTATTGTGCAAAGTTTAGCCCATAAAGTAATCCATAAATAGAATCCCTCCCCTTCTTAGTCCTAGGCAACCCCAAAATAAAGTCCATAGAAATGTCAATCCAAGTTCTTTTAAGAATAGCACGCAAAAGTGTTCTCAAAGTTCTATTTACAACTTCAGTTTGTCCATCCGTTTGAGGATGACAAGTAGTAGATTACAACTTTATTGTGCAAAGTTTAGCCCATAAAGTAATCCATAAATAGAATCCCTCCCCTTCTTAGTCCTAGGCAACCCCAAAATAAAGTCCATAGAAATGTCAATCCAAGTTCTTTTAAGAATAGCACGCAAAAGTGTTCTCAAAGTTCTATTTACAACTTCAGTTTGTCCATCCGTTTGAGGATGACAAGTAGTAGATTACAACTTTATTGTGCAAAGTTTAGCCCATAAAGTAATCCATAAATAGAATCCCTCCCCTTCTTAGTCCTAGGCAACCCCAAAATAAAGTCCATAGAAATGTCAATCCAAGTTCTTTTAAGAATAGCACGCAAAAGTGTTCTCAAAGTTCTATTTACAACTTCAGTTTGTCCATCCGTTTGAGGATGACAAGTAGTAGATTACAACTTTATTGTGCAAAGTTTAGCCCATAAAGTAATCCATAAATAGAATCCCTCCCCTTCTTAGTCCTAGGCAACCCCAAAATAAAGTCCATAGAAATGTCAATCCAAGTTCTTTTAAGAATAGCACGCAAAAGTGTTCCAAAGTTCTATTTACAACTTCAGTTTGTCCATCCGTTTGAGGATGACAAGTAGTAGATTACAACTTTATTGTGCAAAGTTTAGCCCATAAAGTAATCCATAAATAGAATCCCTCCCCTTCTTAGTCCTAGGCAACCCCAAAATAAAGTCCATAGAAATGTCAATCCAAGTTCTTTTAAGAATAGCACGCAAACGTGTTCTCAAAGTTCTATTTACAACTTCAGTTTGTCCATCCGTTTGAGGATGACAAGTAGTAGATTACAACTTTATTGTGCAAAGTTTAGCCCATAAAGTAATCCATAAATAGAATCCCTCCCCTTCTTAGTCCTAGGCAACCCCAAAATAAAGTCCATAGAAATGTCAATCCAAGTTCTTTTAAGAATAGCACGCAAAAGTGTTCCAAAGTTCTATTTACAACTTCAGTTTGTCCATCCGTTTGAGGATGACAAGTAGTAGATTACAACTTTATTGTGCAAAGTTTAGCCCATAAAGTAATCCATAAATAGAATCCCTCCCCTTCTTAGTCCTAGGCAACCCCAAAATAAAGTCCATAGAAATGTCAATCCAAGTTCTTTTAAGAATAGCACGCAAAAGTGTTCTCAAAGTTCTATTTACAACTTCAGTTTGTCCATCCGTTTGAGGATGACAAGTAGTAGATTACAACTTTATTGTGCAAAGTTTAGCCCATAAAGTAATCCATAAATAGAATCCCTCCCCTTCTTAGTCCTAGGCAACCCCAAAATAAAGTCCATAGAAATGTCAATCCAAGTTCTTTTAAGAATAGCACGCAAAAGTGTTCTCAAAGTTCTATTTACAACTTCAGTTTGTCCATCCGTTTGAGGATGACAAGTAGTAGATTACAACTTTATTGTGCAAAGTTTAGCCCATAAAGTAATCCATAAATAGAATCCCTCCCCTTCTTAGTCCTAGGCAACCCCAAAATAAAGTCCATAGAAATGTCAATCCAAGTTCTTTTAAGAATAGCACGCAAACGTGTTCTCAAAGTTCTATTTACAACTTCAGTTTGTCCATCCGTTTGAGGATGACAAGTAGTAGATTACAACTTTATTGTGCAAAGTTTAGCCCATAAAGTAATCCATAAATAGAATCCCTCCCCTTCTTAGTCCTAGGCAACCCCAAAATAAAGTCCATAGAAATGTCAATCCAAGTTCTTTTAAGAATAGCACGCAAAAGTGTTCCAAAGTTCTATTTACAACTTCAGTTTGTCCATCCGTTTGAGGATGACAAGTAGTAGATTACAACTTTATTGTGCAAAGTTTAGCCCATAAAGTAATCCATAAATAGAATCCCTCCCCTTCTTAGTCCTAGGCAACCCCAAAATAAAGTCCATAGAAATGTCAATCCAAGTTCTTTTAAGAATAGCACGCAAAAGTGTTCCAAAGTTCTATTTACAACTTCAGTTTGTCCATCCGTTTGAGGATGACAAGTAGTAGATTACAACTTTATTGTGCAAAGTTTAGCCCATAAAGTAATCCATAAATAGAATCCCTCCCCTTCTTAGTCCTAGGCAACCCCAAAATAAAGTCCATAGAAATGTCAATCCAAGTTCTTTTAAGAATAGCACGCAAAAGTGTTCCAAAGTTCTATTTACAACTTCAGTTTGTCCATCCGTTTGAGGATGACAAGTAGTAGATTACAACTTTATTGTGCAAAGTTTAGCCCATAAAGTAATCCATAAATAGAATCCCTCCCCTTCTTAGTCCTAGGCAACCCCAAAATAAAGTCCATAGAAATGTCAATCCAAGTTCTTTTAAGAATAGCACGCAAAAGTGTTCTCAAAGTTCTATTTACAACTTCAGTTTGTCCATCCGTTTGAGGATGACAAGTAGTAGATTACAACTTTATTGTGCAAAGTTTAGCCCATAAAGTAATCCATAAATAGAATCCCTCCCCTTCTTAGTCCTAGGCAACCCCAAAATAAAGTCCATAGAAATGTCAATCCAAGTTCTTTTAAGAATAGCACGCAAAAGTGTTCCAAAGTTCTATTTACAACTTCAGTTTGTCCATCCGTTTGAGGATGACAAGTAGTAGATTACAACTTTATTGTGCAAAGTTTAGCCCATAAAGTAATCCATAAATAGAATCCCTCCCCTTCTTAGTCCTAGGCAACCCCAAAATAAAGTCCATAGAAATGTCAATCCAAGTTCTTTTAAGAATAGCACGCAAAAGTGTTCTCAAAGTTCTATTTACAACTTCAGTTTGTCCATCCGTTTGAGGATGACAAGTAGTAGATTACAACTTTATTGTGCAAAGTTTAGCCCATAAAGTAATCCATAAATAGAATCCCTCCCCTTCTTAGTCCTAGGCAACCCCAAAATAAAGTCCATAGAAATGTCAATCCAAGTTCTTTTAAGAATAGCACGCAAAAGTGTTCCAAAGTTCTATTTACAACTTCAGTTTGTCCATCCGTTTGAGGATGACAAGTAGTAGATTACAACTTTATTGTGCAAAGTTTAGCCCATAAAGTAATCCATAAATAGAATCCCTCCCCTTCTTAGTCCTAGGCAACCCCAAAATAAAGTCCATAGAAATGTCAATCCAAGTTCTTTTAAGAATAGCACGCAAAAGTGTTCTCAAAGTTCTATTTACAACTTCAGTTTGTCCATCCGTTTGAGGATGACAAGTAGTAGATTACAACTTTATTGTGCAAAGTTTAGCCCATAAAGTAATCCATAAATAGAATCCCTCCCCTTCTTAGTCCTAGGCAACCCCAAAATAAAGTCCATAGAAATGTCAATCCAAGTTCTTTTAAGAATAGCACGCAAAAGTGTTCTCAAAGTTCTATTTACAACTTCAGTTTGTCCATCCGTTTGAGGATGACAAGTAGTAGATTACAACTTTATTGTGCAAAGTTTAGCCCATAAAGTAATCCATAAATAGAATCCCTCCCCTTCTTAGTCCTAGGCAACCCCAAAATAAAGTCCATAGAAATGTCAATCCAAGTTCTTTTAAGAATAGCACGCAAAAGTGTTCTCAAAGTTCTATTTACAACTTCAGTTTGTCCATCCGTTTGAGGATGACAAGTAGTAGATTACAACTTTATTGTGCAAAGTTTAGCCCATAAAGTAATCCATAAATAGAATCCCTCCCCTTCTTAGTCCTAGGCAACCCCAAAATAAAGTCCATAGAAATGTCAATCCAAGTTCTTTTAAGAATAGCACGCAAAAGTGTTCTCAAAGTTCTATTTACAACTTCAGTTTGTCCATCCGTTTGAGGATGACAAGTAGTAGATTACAACTTTATTGTGCAAAGTTTAGCCCATAAAGTAATCCATAAATAGAATCCCTCCCCTTCTTAGTCCTAGGCAACCCCAAAATAAAGTCCATAGAAATGTCAATCCAAGTTCTTTTAAGAATAGCACGCAAAAGTGTTCTCAAAGTTCTATTTACAACTTCAGTTTGTCCATCCGTTTGAGGATGACAAGTAGTAGATTACAACTTTATTGTGCAAAGTTTAGCCCATAAAGTAATCCATAAATAGAATCCCTCCCCTTCTTAGTCCTAGGCAACCCCAAAATAAAGTCCATAGAAATGTCAATCCAAGTTCTTTTAAGAATAGCACGCAAAAGTGTTCCAAAGTTCTATTTACAACTTCAGTTTGTCCATCCGTTTGAGGATGACAAGTAGTAGATTACAACTTTATTGTGCAAAGTTTAGCCCATAAAGTAATCCATAAATAGAATCCCTCCCCTTCTTAGTCCTAGGCAACCCCAAAATAAAGTCCATAGAAATGTCAATCCAAGTTCTTTTAAGAATAGCACGCAAAAGTGTTCCAAAGTTCTATTTACAACTTCAGTTTGTCCATCCGTTTGAGGATGACAAGTAGTAGATTACAACTTTATTGTGCAAAGTTTAGCCCATAAAGTAATCCATAAATAGAATCCCTCCCCTTCTTAGTCCTAGGCAACCCCAAAATAAAGTCCATAGAAATGTCAATCCAAGTTCTTTTAAGAATAGCACGCAAACGTGTTCCAAAGTTCTATTTACAACTTCAGTTTGTCCATCCGTTTGAGGATGACAAGTAGTAGATTACAACTTTATTGTGCAAAGTTTAGCCCATAAAGTAATCCATAAATAGAATCCCTCCCCTTCTTAGTCCTAGGCAACCCCAAAATAAAGTCCATAGAAATGTCAATCCAAGTTCTTTTAAGAATAGCACGCAAAAGTGTTCTCAAAGTTCTATTTACAACTTCAGTTTGTCCATCCGTTTGAGGATGACAAGTAGTAGATTACAACTTTATTGTGCAAAGTTTAGCCCATAAAGTAATCCATAAATAGAATCCCTCCCCTTCTTAGTCCTAGGCAACCCCAAAATAAAGTCCATAGAAATGTCAATCCAAGTTCTTTTAAGAATAGCACGCAAAAGTGTTCTCAAAGTTCTATTTACAACTTCAGTTTGTCCATCCGTTTGAGGATGACAAGTAGTAGATTACAACTTTATTGTGCAAAGTTTAGCCCATAAAGTAATCCATAAATAGAATCCCTCCCCTTCTTAGTCCTAGGCAACCCCAAAATAAAGTCCATAGAAATGTCAATCCAAGTTCTTTTAAGAATAGCACGCAAAAGTGTTCTCAAAGTTCTATTTACAACTTCAGTTTGTCCATCCGTTTGAGGATGACAAGTAGTAGATTACAACTTTATTGTGCAAAGTTTAGCCCATAAAGTAATCCATAAATAGAATCCCTCCCCTTCTTAGTCCTAGGCAACCCCAAAATAAAGTCCATAGAAATGTCAATCCAAGTTCTTTTAAGAATAGCACGCAAAAGTGTTCCAAAGTTCTATTTACAACTTCAGTTTGTCCATCCGTTTGAGGATGACAAGTAGTAGATTACAACTTTATTGTGCAAAGTTTAGCCCATAAAGTAATCCATAAATAGAATCCCTCCCCTTCTTAGTCCTAGGCAACCCCAAAATAAAGTCCATAGAAATGTCAATCCAAGTTCTTTTAAGAATAGCACGCAAAAGTGTTCTCAAAGTTCTATTTACAACTTCAGTTTGTCCATCCGTTTGAGGATGACAAGTAGTAGATTACAACTTTATTGTGCAAAGTTTAGCCCATAAAGTAATCCATAAATAGAATCCCTCCCCTTCTTAGTCCTAGGCAACCCCAAAATAAAGTCCATAGAAATGTCAATCCAAGTTCTTTTAAGAATAGCACGCAAACGTGTTCTCAAAGTTCTATTTACAACTTCAGTTTGTCCATCCGTTTGAGGATGACAAGTAGTAGATTACAACTTTATTGTGCAAAGTTTAGCCCATAAAGTAATCCATAAATAGAATCCCTCCCCTTCTTAGTCCTAGGCAACCCCAAAATAAAGTCCATAGAAATGTCAATCCAAGTTCTTTTAAGAATAGCACGCAAACGTGTTCTCAAAGTTCTATTTACAACTTCAGTTTGTCCATCCGTTTGAGGATGACAAGTAGTAGATTACAACTTTATTGTGCAAAGTTTAGCCCATAAAGTAATCCATAAATAGAATCCCTCCCCTTCTTAGTCCTAGGCAACCCCAAAATAAAGTCCATAGAAATGTCAATCCAAGTTCTTTTAAGAATAGCACGCAAAAGTGTTCCAAAGTTCTATTTACAACTTCAGTTTGTCCATCCGTTTGAGGATGACAAGTAGTAGATTACAACTTTATTGTGCAAAGTTTAGCCCATAAAGTAATCCATAAATAGAATCCCTCCCCTTCTTAGTCCTAGGCAACCCCAAAATAAAGTCCATAGAAATGTCAATCCAAGTTCTTTTAAGAATAGCACGCAAAAGTGTTCTCAAAGTTCTATTTACAACTTCAGTTTGTCCATCCGTTTGAGGATGACAAGTAGTAGATTACAACTTTATTGTGCAAAGTTTAGCCCATAAAGTAATCCATAAATAGAATCCCTCCCCTTCTTAGTCCTAGGCAACCCCAAAATAAAGTCCATAGAAATGTCAATCCAAGTTCTTTTAAGAATAGCACGCAAAAGTGTTCTCAAAGTTCTATTTACAACTTCAGTTTGTCCATCCGTTTGAGGATGACAAGTAGTAGATTACAACTTTATTGTGCAAAGTTTAGCCCATAAAGTAATCCATAAATAGAATCCCTCCCCTTCTTAGTCCTAGGCAACCCCAAAATAAAGTCCATAGAAATGTCAATCCAAGTTCTTTTAAGAATAGCACGCAAACGTGTTCTCAAAGTTCTATTTACAACTTCAGTTTGTCCATCCGTTTGAGGATGACAAGTAGTAGATTACAACTTTATTGTGCAAAGTTTAGCCCATAAAGTAATCCATAAATAGAATCCCTCCCCTTCTTAGTCCTAGGCAACCCCAAAATAAAGTCCATAGAAATGTCAATCCAAGTTCTTTTAAGAATAGCACGCAAACGTGTTCTCAAAGTTCTATTTACAACTTCAGTTTGTCCATCCGTTTGAGGATGACAAGTAGTAGATTACAACTTTATTGTGCAAAGTTTAGCCCATAAAGTAATCCATAAATAGAATCCCTCCCCTTCTTAGTCCTAGGCAACCCCAAAATAAAGTCCATAGAAATGTCAATCCAAGTTCTTTTAAGAATAGCACGCAAACGTGTTCTCAAAGTTCTATTTACAACTTCAGTTTGTCCATCCGTTTGAGGATGACAAGTAGTAGATTACAACTTTATTGTGCAAAGTTTAGCCCATAAAGTAATCCATAAATAGAATCCCTCCCCTTCTTAGTCCTAGGCAACCCCAAAATAAAGTCCATAGAAATGTCAATCCAAGTTCTTTTAAGAATAGCACGCAAAAGTGTTCCCAAAGTTCTATTTACAACTTCAGTTTGTCCATCCGTTTGAGGATGACAAGTAGTAGATTACAACTTTATTGTGCAAAGTTTAGCCCATAAAGTAATCCATAAATAGAATCCCTCCCCTTCTTAGTCCTAGGCAACCCCAAAATAAAGTCCATAGAAATGTCAATCCAAGTTCTTTTAAGAATAGCACGCAAAAGTGTTCCAAAGTTCTATTTACAACTTCAGTTTGTCCATCCGTTTGAGGATGACAAGTAGTAGATTACAACTTTATTGTGCAAAGTTTAGCCCATAAAGTAATCCATAAATAGAATCCCTCCCCTTCTTAGTCCTAGGCAACCCCAAAATAAAGTCCATAGAAATGTCAATCCAAGTTCTTTTAAGAATAGCACGCAAAAGTGTTCTCAAAGTTCTATTTACAACTTCAGTTTGTCCATCCGTTTGAGGATGACAAGTAGTAGATTACAACTTTATTGTGCAAAGTTTAGCCCATAAAGTAATCCATAAATAGAATCCCTCCCCTTCTTAGTCCTAGGCAACCCCAAAATAAAGTCCATAGAAATGTCAATCCAAGTTCTTTTAAGAATAGCACGCAAAAGTGTTCTCAAAGTTCTATTTACAACTTCAGTTTGTCCATCCGTTTGAGGATGACAAGTAGTAGATTACAACTTTATTGTGCAAAGTTTAGCCCATAAAGTAATCCATAAATAGAATCCCTCCCCTTCTTAGTCCTAGGCAACCCCAAAATAAAGTCCATAGAAATGTCAATCCAAGTTCTTTTAAGAATAGCACGCAAACGTGTTCTCAAAGTTCTATTTACAACTTCAGTTTGTCCATCCGTTTGAGGATGACAAGTAGTAGATTACAACTTTATTGTGCAAAGTTTAGCCCATAAAGTAATCCATAAATAGAATCCCTCCCCTTCTTAGTCCTAGGCAACCCCAAAATAAAGTCCATAGAAATGTCAATCCAAGTTCTTTTAAGAATAGCACGCAAAAGTGTTCTCAAAGTTCTATTTACAACTTCAGTTTGTCCATCCGTTTGAGGATGACAAGTAGTAGATTACAACTTTATTGTGCAAAGTTTAGCCCATAAAGTAATCCATAAATAGAATCCCTCCCCTTCTTAGTCCTAGGCAACCCCAAAATAAAGTCCATAGAAATGTCAATCCAAGTTCTTTTAAGAATAGCACGCAAAAGTGTTCTCAAAGTTCTATTTACAACTTCAGTTTGTCCATCCGTTTGAGGATGACAAGTAGTAGATTACAACTTTATTGTGCAAAGTTTAGCCCATAAAGTAATCCATAAATAGAATCCCTCCCCTTCTTAGTCCTAGGCAACCCCAAAATAAAGTCCATAGAAATGTCAATCCAAGTTCTTTTAAGAATAGCACGCAAAAGTGTTCCAAAGTTCTATTTACAACTTCAGTTTGTCCATCCGTTTGAGGATGACAAGTAGTAGATTACAACTTTATTGTGCAAAGTTTAGCCCATAAAGTAATCCATAAATAGAATCCCTCCCCTTCTTAGTCCTAGGCAACCCCAAAATAAAGTCCATAGAAATGTCAATCCAAGTTCTTTTAAGAATAGCACGCAAAAGTGTTCTCAAAGTTCTATTTACAACTTCAGTTTGTCCATCCGTTTGAGGATGACAAGTAGTAGATTACAACTTTATTGTGCAAAGTTTAGCCCATAAAGTAATCCATAAATAGAATCCCTCCCCTTCTTAGTCCTAGGCAACCCCAAAATAAAGTCCATAGAAATGTCAATCCAAGTTCTTTTAAGAATAGCACGCAAAAGTGTTCTCAAAGTTCTATTTACAACTTCAGTTTGTCCATCCGTTTGAGGATGACAAGTAGTAGATTACAACTTTATTGTGCAAAGTTTAGCCCATAAAGTAATCCATAAATAGAATCCCTCCCCTTCTTAGTCCTAGGCAACCCCAAAATAAAGTCCATAGAAATGTCAATCCAAGTTCTTTTAAGAATAGCACGCAAAAGTGTTCCAAAGTTCTATTTACAACTTCAGTTTGTCCATCCGTTTGAGGATGACAAGTAGTAGATTACAACTTTATTGTGCAAAGTTTAGCCCATAAAGTAATCCATAAATAGAATCCCTCCCCTTCTTAGTCCTAGGCAACCCCAAAATAAAGTCCATAGAAATGTCAATCCAAGTTCTTTTAAGAATAGCACGCAAAAGTGTTCCAAAGTTCTATTTACAACTTCAGTTTGTCCATCCGTTTGAGGATGACAAGTAGTAGATTACAACTTTATTGTGCAAAGTTTAGCCCATAAAGTAATCCATAAATAGAATCCCTCCCCTTCTTAGTCCTAGGCAACCCCAAAATAAAGTCCATAGAAATGTCAATCCAAGTTCTTTTAAGAATAGCACGCAAACGTGTTCTCAAAGTTCTATTTACAACTTCAGTTTGTCCATCCGTTTGAGGATGACAAGTAGTAGATTACAACTTTATTGTGCAAAGTTTAGCCCATAAAGTAATCCATAAATAGAATCCCTCCCCTTCTTAGTCCTAGGCAACCCCAAAATAAAGTCCATAGAAATGTCAATCCAAGTTCTTTTAAGAATAGCACGCAAAAGTGTTCCCAAAGTTCTATTTACAACTTCAGTT
The DNA here is from genome assembly GCF_022965805.1 of Primulina eburnea. Classification (NCBI taxonomy): domain Eukaryota; kingdom Viridiplantae; phylum Streptophyta; class Magnoliopsida; order Lamiales; family Gesneriaceae; genus Primulina; species Primulina eburnea. The sequence goes on from NW_027330618.1 coordinate 21,182, forward strand.
TGTCCATCCGTTTGAGGATGACAAGTAGTAGATTACAACTTTATTGTGCAAAGTTTAGCCCATAAAGTAATCCATAAATAGAATCCCTCCCCTTCTTAGTCCTAGGCAACCCCAAAATAAAGTCCATAGAAATGTCAATCCAAGTTCTTTTAAGAATAGCACGCAAAAGTGTTCTCAAAGTTCTATTTACAACTTCAGTTTGTCCATCCGTTTGAGGATGACAAGTAGTAGATTACAACTTTATTGTGCAAAGTTTAGCCCATAAAGTAATCCATAAATAGAATCCCTCCCCTTCTTAGTCCTAGGCAACCCCAAAATAAAGTCCATAGAAATGTCAATCCAAGTTCTTTTAAGAATAGCACGCAAAAGTGTTCCAAAGTTCTATTTACAACTTCAGTTTGTCCATCCGTTTGAGGATGACAAGTAGTAGATTACAACTTTATTGTGCAAAGTTTAGCCCATAAAGTAATCCATAAATAGAATCCCTCCCCTTCTTAGTCCTAGGCAACCCCAAAATAAAGTCCATAGAAATGTCAATCCAAGTTCTTTTAAGAATAGCACGCAAAAGTGTTCTCAAAGTTCTATTTACAACTTCAGTTTGTCCATCCGTTTGAGGATGACAAGTAGTAGATTACAACTTTATTGTGCAAAGTTTAGCCCATAAAGTAATCCATAAATAGAATCCCTCCCCTTCTTAGTCCTAGGCAACCCCAAAATAAAGTCCATAGAAATGTCAATCCAAGTTCTTTTAAGAATAGCACGCAAACGTGTTCTCAAAGTTCTATTTACAACTTCAGTTTGTCCATCCGTTTGAGGATGACAAGTAGTAGATTACAACTTTATTGTGCAAAGTTTAGCCCATAAAGTAATCCATAAATAGAATCCCTCCCCTTCTTAGTCCTAGGCAACCCCAAAATAAAGTCCATAGAAATGTCAATCCAAGTTCTTTTAAGAATAGCACGCAAAAGTGTTCTCAAAGTTCTATTTACAACTTCAGTTTGTCCATCCGTTTGAGGATGACAAGTAGTAGATTACAACTTTATTGTGCAAAGTTTAGCCCATAAAGTAATCCATAAATAGAATCCCTCCCCTTCTTAGTCCTAGGCAACCCCAAAATAAAGTCCATAGAAATGTCAATCCAAGTTCTTTTAAGAATAGCACGCAAACGTGTTCTCAAAGTTCTATTTACAACTTCAGTTTGTCCATCCGTTTGAGGATGACAAGTAGTAGATTACAACTTTATTGTGCAAAGTTTAGCCCATAAAGTAATCCATAAATAGAATCCCTCCCCTTCTTAGTCCTAGGCAACCCCAAAATAAAGTCCATAGAAATGTCAATCCAAGTTCTTTTAAGAATAGCACGCAAAAGTGTTCTCAAAGTTCTATTTACAACTTCAGTTTGTCCATCCGTTTGAGGATGACAAGTAGTAGATTACAACTTTATTGTGCAAAGTTTAGCCCATAAAGTAATCCATAAATAGAATCCCTCCCCTTCTTAGTCCTAGGCAACCCCAAAATAAAGTCCATAGAAATGTCAATCCAAGTTCTTTTAAGAATAGCACGCAAAAGTGTTCTCAAAGTTCTATTTACAACTTCAGTTTGTCCATCCGTTTGAGGATGACAAGTAGTAGATTACAACTTTATTGTGCAAAGTTTAGCCCATAAAGTAATCCATAAATAGAATCCCTCCCCTTCTTAGTCCTAGGCAACCCCAAAATAAAGTCCATAGAAATGTCAATCCAAGTTCTTTTAAGAATAGCACGCAAAAGTGTTCTCAAAGTTCTATTTACAACTTCAGTTTGTCCATCCGTTTGAGGATGACAAGTAGTAGATTACAACTTTATTGTGCAAAGTTTAGCCCATAAAGTAATCCATAAATAGAATCCCTCCCCTTCTTAGTCCTAGGCAACCCCAAAATAAAGTCCATAGAAATGTCAATCCAAGTTCTTTTAAGAATAGCACGCAAACGTGTTCTCAAAGTTCTATTTACAACTTCAGTTTGTCCATCCGTTTGAGGATGACAAGTAGTAGATTACAACTTTATTGTGCAAAGTTTAGCCCATAAAGTAATCCATAAATAGAATCCCTCCCCTTCTTAGTCCTAGGCAACCCCAAAATAAAGTCCATAGAAATGTCAATCCAAGTTCTTTTAAGAATAGCACGCAAACGTGTTCTCAAAGTTCTATTTACAACTTCAGTTTGTCCATCCGTTTGAGGATGACAAGTAGTAGATTACAACTTTATTGTGCAAAGTTTAGCCCATAAAGTAATCCATAAATAGAATCCCTCCCCTTCTTAGTCCTAGGCAACCCCAAAATAAAGTCCATAGAAATGTCAATCCAAGTTCTTTTAAGAATAGCACGCAAAAGTGTTCCCAAAGTTCTATTTACAACTTCAGTTTGTCCATCCGTTTGAGGATGACAAGTAGTAGATTACAACTTTATTGTGCAAAGTTTAGCCCATAAAGTAATCCATAAATAGAATCCCTCCCCTTCTTAGTCCTAGGCAACCCCAAAATAAAGTCCATAGAAATGTCAATCCAAGTTCTTTTAAGAATAGCACGCAAAAGTGTTCCCAAAGTTCTATTTACAACTTCAGTTTGTCCATCCGTTTGAGGATGACAAGTAGTAGATTACAACTTTATTGTGCAAAGTTTAGCCCATAAAGTAATCCATAAATAGAATCCCTCCCCTTCTTAGTCCTAGGCAACCCCAAAATAAAGTCCATAGAAATGTCAATCCAAGTTCTTTTAAGAATAGCACGCAAAAGTGTTCTCAAAGTTCTATTTACAACTTCAGTTTGTCCATCCGTTTGAGGATGACAAGTAGTAGATTACAACTTTATTGTGCAAAGTTTAGCCCATAAAGTAATCCATAAATAGAATCCCTCCCCTTCTTAGTCCTAGGCAACCCCAAAATAAAGTCCATAGAAATGTCAATCCAAGTTCTTTTAAGAATAGCACGCAAAAGTGTTCCCAAAGTTCTATTTACAACTTCAGTTTGTCCATCCGTTTGAGGATGACAAGTAGTAGATTACAACTTTATTGTGCAAAGTTTAGCCCATAAAGTAATCCATAAATAGAATCCCTCCCCTTCTTAGTCCTAGGCAACCCCAAAATAAAGTCCATAGAAATGTCAATCCAAGTTCTTTTAAGAATAGCACGCAAACGTGTTCTCAAAGTTCTATTTACAACTTCAGTTTGTCCATCCGTTTGAGGATGACAAGTAGTAGATTACAACTTTATTGTGCAAAGTTTAGCCCATAAAGTAATCCATAAATAGAATCCCTCCCCTTCTTAGTCCTAGGCAACCCCAAAATAAAGTCCATAGAAATGTCAATCCAAGTTCTTTTAAGAATAGCACGCAAAAGTGTTCCCAAAGTTCTATTTACAACTTCAGTTTGTCCATCCGTTTGAGGATGACAAGTAGTAGATTACAACTTTATTGTGCAAAGTTTAGCCCATAAAGTAATCCATAAATAGAATCCCTCCCCTTCTTAGTCCTAGGCAACCCCAAAATAAAGTCCATAGAAATGTCAATCCAAGTTCTTTTAAGAATAGCACGCAAAAGTGTTCCCAAAGTTCTATTTACAACTTCAGTTTGTCCATCCGTTTGAGGATGACAAGTAGTAGATTACAACTTTATTGTGCAAAGTTTAGCCCATAAAGTAATCCATAAATAGAATCCCTCCCCTTCTTAGTCCTAGGCAACCCCAAAATAAAGTCCATAGAAATGTCAATCCAAGTTCTTTTAAGAATAGCACGCAAAAGTGTTCTCAAAGTTCTATTTACAACTTCAGTTTGTCCATCCGTTTGAGGATGACAAGTAGTAGATTACAACTTTATTGTGCAAAGTTTAGCCCATAAAGTAATCCATAAATAGAATCCCTCCCCTTCTTAGTCCTAGGCAACCCCAAAATAAAGTCCATAGAAATGTCAATCCAAGTTCTTTTAAGAATAGCACGCAAAAGTGTTCTCAAAGTTCTATTTACAACTTCAGTTTGTCCATCCGTTTGAGGATGACAAGTAGTAGATTACAACTTTATTGTGCAAAGTTTAGCCCATAAAGTAATCCATAAATAGAATCCCTCCCCTTCTTAGTCCTAGGCAACCCCAAAATAAAGTCCATAGAAATGTCAATCCAAGTTCTTTTAAGAATAGCACGCAAAAGTGTTCTCAAAGTTCTATTTACAACTTCAGTTTGTCCATCCGTTTGAGGATGACAAGTAGTAGATTACAACTTTATTGTGCAAAGTTTAGCCCATAAAGTAATCCATAAATAGAATCCCTCCCCTTCTTAGTCCTAGGCAACCCCAAAATAAAGTCCATAGAAATGTCAATCCAAGTTCTTTTAAGAATAGCACGCAAACGTGTTCTCAAAGTTCTATTTACAACTTCAGTTTGTCCATCCGTTTGAGGATGACAAGTAGTAGATTACAACTTTATTGTGCAAAGTTTAGCCCATAAAGTAATCCATAAATAGAATCCCTCCCCTTCTTAGTCCTAGGCAACCCCAAAATAAAGTCCATAGAAATGTCAATCCAAGTTCTTTTAAGAATAGCACGCAAAAGTGTTCTCAAAGTTCTATTTACAACTTCAGTTTGTCCATCCGTTTGAGGATGACAAGTAGTAGATTACAACTTTATTGTGCAAAGTTTAGCCCATAAAGTAATCCATAAATAGAATCCCTCCCCTTCTTAGTCCTAGGCAACCCCAAAATAAAGTCCATAGAAATGTCAATCCAAGTTCTTTTAAGAATAGCACGCAAAAGTGTTCCCAAAGTTCTATTTACAACTTCAGTTTGTCCATCCGTTTGAGGATGACAAGTAGTAGATTACAACTTTATTGTGCAAAGTTTAGCCCATAAAGTAATCCATAAATAGAATCCCTCCCCTTCTTAGTCCTAGGCAACCCCAAAATAAAGTCCATAGAAATGTCAATCCAAGTTCTTTTAAGAATAGCACGCAAAAGTGTTCTCAAAGTTCTATTTACAACTTCAGTTTGTCCATCCGTTTGAGGATGACAAGTAGTAGATTACAACTTTATTGTGCAAAGTTTAGCCCATAAAGTAATCCATAAATAGAATCCCTCCCCTTCTTAGTCCTAGGCAACCCCAAAATAAAGTCCATAGAAATGTCAATCCAAGTTCTTTTAAGAATAGCACGCAAAAGTGTTCTCAAAGTTCTATTTACAACTTCAGTTTGTCCATCCGTTTGAGGATGACAAGTAGTAGATTACAACTTTATTGTGCAAAGTTTAGCCCATAAAGTAATCCATAAATAGAATCCCTCCCCTTCTTAGTCCTAGGCAACCCCAAAATAAAGTCCATAGAAATGTCAATCCAAGTTCTTTTAAGAATAGCACGCAAAAGTGTTCTCAAAGTTCTATTTACAACTTCAGTTTGTCCATCCGTTTGAGGATGACAAGTAGTAGATTACAACTTTATTGTGCAAAGTTTAGCCCATAAAGTAATCCATAAATAGAATCCCTCCCCTTCTTAGTCCTAGGCAACCCCAAAATAAAGTCCATAGAAATGTCAATCCAAGTTCTTTTAAGAATAGCACGCAAAAGTGTTCCCAAAGTTCTATTTACAACTTCAGTTTGTCCATCCGTTTGAGGATGACAAGTAGTAGATTACAACTTTATTGTGCAAAGTTTAGCCCATAAAGTAATCCATAAATAGAATCCCTCCCCTTCTTAGTCCTAGGCAACCCCAAAATAAAGTCCATAGAAATGTCAATCCAAGTTCTTTTAAGAATAGCACGCAAACGTGTTCTCAAAGTTCTATTTACAACTTCAGTTTGTCCATCCGTTTGAGGATGACAAGTAGTAGATTACAACTTTATTGTGCAAAGTTTAGCCCATAAAGTAATCCATAAATAGAATCCCTCCCCTTCTTAGTCCTAGGCAACCCCAAAATAAAGTCCATAGAAATGTCAATCCAAGTTCTTTTAAGAATAGCACGCAAAAGTGTTCCCAAAGTTCTATTTACAACTTCAGTTTGTCCATCCGTTTGAGGATGACAAGTAGTAGATTACAACTTTATTGTGCAAAGTTTAGCCCATAAAGTAATCCATAAATAGAATCCCTCCCCTTCTTAGTCCTAGGCAACCCCAAAATAAAGTCCATAGAAATGTCAATCCAAGTTCTTTTAAGAATAGCACGCAAAAGTGTTCTCAAAGTTCTATTTACAACTTCAGTTTGTCCATCCGTTTGAGGATGACAAGTAGTAGATTACAACTTTATTGTGCAAAGTTTAGCCCATAAAGTAATCCATAAATAGAATCCCTCCCCTTCTTAGTCCTAGGCAACCCCAAAATAAAGTCCATAGAAATGTCAATCCAAGTTCTTTTAAGAATAGCACGCAAAAGTGTTCCCAAAGTTCTATTTACAACTTCAGTTTGTCCATCCGTTTGAGGATGACAAGTAGTAGATTACAACTTTATTGTGCAAAGTTTAGCCCATAAAGTAATCCATAAATAGAATCCCTCCCCTTCTTAGTCCTAGGCAACCCCAAAATAAAGTCCATAGAAATGTCAATCCAAGTTCTTTTAAGAATAGCACGCAAAAGTGTTCTCAAAGTTCTATTTACAACTTCAGTTTGTCCATCCGTTTGAGGATGACAAGTAGTAGATTACAACTTTATTGTGCAAAGTTTAGCCCATAAAGTAATCCATAAATAGAATCCCTCCCCTTCTTAGTCCTAGGCAACCCCAAAATAAAGTCCATAGAAATGTCAATCCAAGTTCTTTTAAGAATAGCACGCAAACGTGTTCTCAAAGTTCTATTTACAACTTCAGTTTGTCCATCCGTTTGAGGATGACAAGTAGTAGATTACAACTTTATTGTGCAAAGTTTAGCCCATAAAGTAATCCATAAATAGAATCCCTCCCCTTCTTAGTCCTAGGCAACCCCAAAATAAAGTCCATAGAAATGTCAATCCAAGTTCTTTTAAGAATAGCACGCAAAAGTGTTCTCAAAGTTCTATTTACAACTTCAGTTTGTCCATCCGTTTGAGGATGACAAGTAGTAGATTACAACTTTATTGTGCAAAGTTTAGCCCATAAAGTAATCCATAAATAGAATCCCTCCCCTTCTTAGTCCTAGGCAACCCCAAAATAAAGTCCATAGAAATGTCAATCCAAGTTCTTTTAAGAATAGCACGCAAACGTGTTCTCAAAGTTCTATTTACAACTTCAGTTTGTCCATCCGTTTGAGGATGACAAGTAGTAGATTACAACTTTATTGTGCAAAGTTTAGCCCATAAAGTAATCCATAAATAGAATCCCTCCCCTTCTTAGTCCTAGGCAACCCCAAAATAAAGTCCATAGAAATGTCAATCCAAGTTCTTTTAAGAATAGCACGCAAACGTGTTCTCAAAGTTCTATTTACAACTTCAGTTTGTCCATCCGTTTGAGGATGACAAGTAGTAGATTACAACTTTATTGTGCAAAGTTTAGCCCATAAAGTAATCCATAAATAGAATCCCTCCCCTTCTTAGTCCTAGGCAACCCCAAAATAAAGTCCATAGAAATGTCAATCCAAGTTCTTTTAAGAATAGCACGCAAAAGTGTTCTCAAAGTTCTATTTACAACTTCAGTTTGTCCATCCGTTTGAGGATGACAAGTAGTAGATTACAACTTTATTGTGCAAAGTTTAGCCCATAAAGTAATCCATAAATAGAATCCCTCCCCTTCTTAGTCCTAGGCAACCCCAAAATAAAGTCCATAGAAATGTCAATCCAAGTTCTTTTAAGAATAGCACGCAAAAGTGTTCTCAAAGTTCTATTTACAACTTCAGTTTGTCCATCCGTTTGAGGATGACAAGTAGTAGATTACAACTTTATTGTGCAAAGTTTAGCCCATAAAGTAATCCATAAATAGAATCCCTCCCCTTCTTAGTCCTAGGCAACCCCAAAATAAAGTCCATAGAAATGTCAATCCAAGTTCTTTTAAGAATAGCACGCAAACGTGTTCTCAAAGTTCTATTTACAACTTCAGTTTGTCCATCCGTTTGAGGATGACAAGTAGTAGATTACAACTTTATTGTGCAAAGTTTAGCCCATAAAGTAATCCATAAATATAATCCCGCCCCTTCTTAGTCCTAGGCAACCCCAAAATAAAGTCCATAGAAATGTCAATCCAAGTTCTTTTAAGAATAGCACGCAAACGTGTTCTCAAAGTTCTATTTACAACTTACGTTTGTCCATCCGTTTGAGGATGACAAGTAATAGATTACAACTTTAATGTGCAAAGTTTAGCCCATAAAATAATCCATAAATAGAATCCCTCCCCTACTTAGTCATAGGCAACCCCAAAATAAAGTCCATAGAAATGTCAATCCAAGTTCTTTTAAAAATAGCACGCAAAAGTGTTCCCAAAGTTCTATTTACAACTTCAGTTTGTCCATCCGTTTGAGGATGACAAGTAGTAGATTACAACTTTATTGTGCAAAGTTTAGCCCATAAAGTAATCCATAAATAGAATCCCTCCCCTTCTTAGTCCTAGGCAACCCCAAAATAAAGTCCATAGAAATGTCAATCCAAGTTCTTTTAAAAATAGCACGCAAACGTGTTCTCAAAGTTCTATGTACAATGTTGCGACTTTGATTGTTGCACTCCCAAGAGCAGGTTGTCCACAAGTAGTATAATTCGGTGAGTCCAAATATCGTATCCACAGGGAAGCTAAGGTAATTACAAGTCCACTACAATGTCTTTTTGTTTTTGTTTTTGTTTCTTTTTAATTTTAATTGAATCTTTAATGGGTAAATTTTAATTGTTCAAATTTAAATTTAAGTAGTTGAGATTAAAGGATCCACTCTTGGTATTTTAATAAAGTTAACATTAACGAACAATATTGAAATCCACTTAATAAAATGGTTCCAATATATTAAATAATCATATTTATATTGTGTTATAAATTATAATCTTATAAGTACATAATATATACCAAAACTTATAAATGTGGTCAAGTATTTATTGTGCTATATATATTTGTAAACACTAAATCAAGGTTCCCACTTTAAATGGTTGGTAAAACCAAACAAACATTTAAATGGTACCAATAAATTAATACTATAATATATTCATATATAATAAATCAAGGAATCCAAGTTAAATGGTTGGTAAAACCAAACTAACATTTAAATGGTTCCAAGAATTTAGTGTAACATATAGCAACAATAAATCAAAACTCCCACTTATAAGTAGGGTATAAAAATGCTTAAAGAAATAAATATAACATAAACAATAAATAATGATTAAATAATATAAAACATAGATTATTACCTTATAATAACCTTATTATCATGCCAAGAGCTTCACCTTATCATCTCAACTTTAGGAAGTTAGCTATTCATTATTCAAAGTGTAAAACTTTGAATATGAAATTAACATGCTAATTATATTTAAATGAAGAAATAAAAGAAAAATATAGAGAGAAATATTATGAACTCAAAGATTTGTTCATAGAATGAGGGATATCTCAATACATTACAATGCACCCCTATTTATAGCCAAATTTGGGGAGACAACCACAAATAAAATATTATTTTTTACACATAAGTCTTCATTGGTGTTCCAAGAAATTAATATTATATTGCACATCACTTTTGACAAGCATCTTCTCCGAATTTTCTTCTTCACATAAAATGAAACATGTGGATAATTGAGTTGTCTAGTTGTGGTATTTTTTTCAGAATATTTGACCAAGTAGTTTGAGAGATATGGTCAAAATACTAGAGCATGGTAAAACTGCCACTCCTTCGGTAACTTTAATTGTTGCTTAATTTGATCCCAATTGTGAGAGGATTTTTATCTCATGCTTGCCACCAATATTGTAGATATTAACATCAACTTTCTACAGGTCCAAGAATCATCTTAATCCCATTTGCAACGCCAAGGTTATTCTTGTTTTATCGAACCTGTAAAAATAGTAAAAACTTATAATTACACAACAACTTATATTTTATACAATTTATTATAAAACATATAATATTTAAAAATTTAATAAAACAAAAACTATATATTTATATTATAAAACATTTAATTAATGTACAATTTTTATGTTTATCACACCTCCCAACCAGCTTATTGCTAGTCCCTAGCAATTTAAGCGTTAATAGCAATACAAAACATATTGATTAATTTAAATAGAAATGTAATCAGAATTATCTAAGTGTTTAAATAAAATTTGAAAACTGTCAAAGTTATATCAAGATCATCATAATTATAATTTATGAAATAATTTGAGATGATTAATTCAAAGCTTATTTTAGGTAGTTAAATGTACACGGCCTTCAGAAATTCCTAGTAAGAGTCTCAACTCCATATCCTCACAGGTTAATAAATGTTTCAATTTATGGCAACGATTTCTCTCATGGAGTTGGAATACAGATAAATGCTCAGAAAAATGGTTTACAGAATGCAGACAGACAAACGAGCCAAACTAATCAAAAGATAGAAAATCAATTGATTTAAAATCCAGTTGTTCTTATTATATTTTTTTTTCCTGATTTTTTTTTTTTTTTTACATCATGGAATCAGACTAAGTTTATGCTTTTTGACCACATATTTATTTAATTTGTACAATGTATTTCTCTCTTTCTTTTTTTATTTTTTTTTTATTTTTTTATTCTTATGAGAGAAAAATGGGTCGCAGCATATAACTTAAAAATTACATAGATCTTCAACATCTTTCTTTTTGTATTTTTCTTTTTTTTTCTTTTTTTTTTTCAGGAAATATATATTTTTTTTTTCAAAATAAGAACTCAAGATCTAAACAATAGATAGTCTCTCTCATGATCAATAAAGGCTCGAAAGCTGTTTTCTCAGTCCTCTCCACTCACTCACAAAATATGTGTGAGTTCAAAAATTTTAGGCACTCTTATAAGGTATATCTTGGGCCATATACTTTACTACCTAATTTTATCACAATGGTTAATCACTCAAAAAGATTTCATAAATCATATTTTTATATTGATCAGAATATTAAAAATGACCTTTTTTCAAATAAAATTTAAACATTCTTAAATAGATTAATGCATGTTCTAATTTAAATCTTTCAAATATGTAATGTATGACATTTTTGCAAAAAATTACTAAGGTACAAACAATAAACATGGTTTTATTTTAAAATAATATTTAATTTTTTTTTAAATTTGTTTTTTTTTTTTTTTATATGTGTTCTCCCCCCAATCAGAATATGACATTGTCCCTAATGTCAAAATAGCTATTAATAAAGAGTACATAATGAAAGAGATATCACCTGGAACTTTATTGAAGATAACAAACTGAAACAAACGCAAACCAATCCACGACTTTTGAATCAATGATCCAACTTCCTTTTCTTACTGCTTGATTGCGACCAATTGATCTTTGTTATCATCGGATCAGGCTTATGAACAAAAGCTTCCAAATCATCAATTAATTGATCGGCAGTCGAAGCACAGATGAGCATCCGTCGTGAATTTTCTGAAATGAAATTCTGTTCCACAGCTTTATCAAGAAATGTCAACAAACTGTCATAATAATTATTGATATTCAACAAGCCCACGGGTTTATTATGGATATTAAGTTGTGCCCAAGAAACAGTGTGAAAAATTTCTTCTAATGTACCAAAACCACCTGGTAGTGCGATAAAAGCATCAGAATTTTCAATCATTTGAGTGATTCTTTCATACATAGAAGAAACTTTTAATTCCTCCCCAATCGTAACACCTGTAATATTTCCTTCAGCTAAAGCTATAGGAATAATACCCAATACCTGACTACCTCCAAGATGAGCAGATGTTGAAACAGATCCCATTAACCCAATATTACCTCCCCCATATACCAAGTGAATTTTTCTCTCAGCCAATATCTTTCCAAGATTATTCGCTGCTTCTACAAACACTTCATTTTTTCCAGGACTCGACCCACAAAATACACAAATATTTTTCAATGTTTGTGCAGAGGATCCAGTCATGTTTTTACTTTCCTTTTTTTTTTCTGCGAAAGTAGAAAGAAAGATGAGAGATTTTATAGGGGTAATATGTTATCATGACAAAACTATGGGTCACAGCTGTAACAGAATAAATAGTAAAAAAATAATGACACACATGCTTATAAACAGTAGTGTGATTGTGGCTCACAATTTTCCTCTGGTTTTACGTCCAGAAACGGCTTCAACGCCTTCTATGAGTCGAGGATATGCTTCCCATCCAATTTTCTTATAAATTGGCAAACAGGGTCTTTTTTAGTCAGATTCCCAAGACTATGACGCTCATCTTGAAATTGTTTCCATAAACGGAGAAATTCAATATGCACATGTGCACTAGAATGCGTCTCAAGAGTCAATAAGATGTTATCTAAAGACTCCTTACTCAGCCCATTCTTAATGAAATCAATTTTATCTTCTCTGTTATTGGAAACACATCCCAAAGATCTGCATCGTTTGTCACAAGTCCATCTTGCACACTTATGACAAACCCCTAAACTTTTGGCCCTTCGTTTTTTCGCATAAGTGCTTTTTCCTAATCCAGGCAAATACCGAATAAGCAATGATTGTGGAACTTCTCCTCCTAATCGGACCTTAGCTTCTATTACAAGACGAATATCTTCTGGAATTCCTTTTTGCATTAGTAATCTCAATCTTTCACACCTTCCTGCATAAATTTTTCTTAGAACATTTTCAGAAACAGAGGGAAAATATTTACAAATTTTTGAGAGAATTTCATCCATTTTGAAAAGAAAAGAAATGATTTTTTTTTTTTTAAATTTTTGTATCAGCAATTGTGGGAAACTGATTTAACCGACTATGAGAGTCACGGAGTACCGTTATCCGCCATTTAACCGGGAAAATAAAAAGATTAAGAAAACCTGAAATAAAAACAAACAATAATCAAATGCAACACAAAAAAAAAAATTAAGGATCAGAAAGGGAAATAAACTCTTCTTGAAAGATTTCATTTTCCAAAAATGGTTTAAGCCTTTGTCCATTCACTTTAAAAACATCACCATTTTTAGGATTTTCAATATCCACAGCTCCATAAGGATACACATGCTTTATAACATATGGGCCTGTCCATCTTGATCGTAATTTTCCTGGGAATATGTGAAGTCGAGAATTATAAAGCAAAACTTTTTTACCAATCTCAAAAGATTTTCTAAGAATTGTTTTATCATGAAATGATTTGATTTTTGCTTTATAAATCCTTGAATTCTCATACGCATCATTTCTGAGTTCATCAAGTTCATTAAGTTGCAATTTACGCAATTTGTTGGCATCATCCATGCTTGAATTTAAAGTTTTTATCGCCCAATAAGCTTTATGTTCCAATTCCACAGGCAAATGACAATGTTTTCCATAAACCAACCTATAGGGAGACATATTCAATGATGTTTTAAAAGCTGTTCGATATGCCCACAGTGCATCATTAAGTCGCAGAGACCAGTCTTTTCTATTTGAGTTAACAGTTTTTTCCAAAATTTGCTTTATCTCCCTATTAGCTAATTCAACTTGTCCATTTGTTTGAGGATGATAAGGAGTTGTTACTTTGTGAGTAATACCATATTTTTTCATTAATGAAGCAAATGGTTTATTAACAAAGTGAGTTCCCCCATCACTTATCATAGCTCGAGGAATTCCGAATCTACTAAAAATATTTTCTTTCAAAAATTTGATGACGATTTTATGATCATTTGTTCGACATGGAATTGCCTCTATCCATTTGGAAACATAATCAACTGCAACTAAAATATACAAGTATCCAAACGACGGTGGAAAAGGTCCCATAAAATCTATTCCCCAACAATCAAATATTTCAATTTCAATGATAGGATTCAAAGGCATCATGTTTCTTTTTGAAATCGCACCCAATTTTTGACAATTTTCACAGATCTTGCAGATTTCGTGGGTGTCTTTAAACAAAGTGGGCCAATAAAATCCACACTGCAAGATTTTTGCAGCTGTTTTCTTTGAAGAAAAATGTCCCCCGCATGCTTCTGAATGAAAAAATTTAATGACACTACTTACCTCATTGTCGGGTATGCAACGTCGAAAAATTTGATCCGGACAATACTTGAACAGATACGGATCATCCCAATAAAAGTTTTTTACCTCATTCAAAAATTTTCTTTTATCTTGGGAACTCCATTGCGGTGGCATTTTTCCTGTCACAAGAAAATTTACTATGTTAGCAAACCAAGGTGTAGTAGTAACTGAAAATAGATGTTCATCAGGAAAATTATCGTTAATTGGTGTCATTTCAAAAGATGATCCTGTTACTAGTCTCGATAAATGATCGGCTACGACATTCTCGGTTCCTTTTTTATCTTTGATTACAATGTCAAATTCTTGGAGCAACAAAATCCATCGTATCAGTCGTGGCTTTGCATCCTGTTTGGTCAACAAATATCTAATAGCAGAATGATCAGTAAACACGATAGTTGTTGATCCAATCAAATAAGAACGAAATTTATCTAATGCAAATATTACAGCAAGTAGCTCTTTTTCAGTTGTGGAGTAATTCATTTGAGCATTGTTTAAAGTTCTACTTGCATAATATATCACATAAGGCTTACCGTTTCTTCTTTGACCCAATACTGCACCGACTGCATAATCACTCGCATCGCACATGATTTCAAATGGTAAAGACCAATCAGGAGGTTGCATGATAGGAGCTGATGTTAAATGTCGAATGATTTTATCAAAAGCATTTTGACATTCTTGAGTCCACTCAAATGCACTGTCTTTTGTTAAGAGGTTACAAATGGGTTTAGAGATTAAACTAAAGTCCTTTATAAACCTCCTATAAAATCCAGCATGTCCCAAAAATGAGCGAATTTCTTTAATGGTTTTTGGAGGGGGTAAATTGGCAATGACATCAACTTTTGCTTTATCGACTTCAATTCCATGAGATGACACGACATGTCCCAAAACAATTCCAGAAGTAATCATGTAATGACATTTTTCCCAATTTAAAATAAGACCTTTTTCCTCGCATCTTTTTAAAACTTTTTCCAAATTTTCAAGACAATTATCAAATGTATTCCCAAAAACAGTTAAATCATCCATAAAAATTTCCAAACAATTTTCAACCATGTCGCAGAAAATGCTTAGCATACATCTTTGAAATGTTGCTGGGGCATTGCATAAACCAAATGGCATCCTTCTGAATGCAAATGTTCCAAAAGGACATGTGAATGTAGTTTTTTCTTGATTTTCGAGTGCAATGGGAATTTGATAATAGCCTGAATATCCGTCAAGAAAACAGTAGTAGGGATGACCTGCTACTCTTTCTAAAATTTGATCCAAAAATGGTAATGGAAAATGATCTTTTCTAGTGGCGTCATTTAATTTTCTATAATCAATACACATCCGCCAACTAGATGGGACTCGACTTGTTAACAATTCACCTTTTTCATTTTTTATCACTGTGATGCCAGATTTTTTTGGAACTACTTGTGTTGGGCTTACCCACTTACTATCAGAAATAGGGTAGATAATTCCAACATCAAGTAGTTTGAGAACTTCAGTTTTCACAACATCTTTCATGTGTGGATTTAATCTCCTTTGTGGTTGTTGAGATGTTTTTGCATTTTCTTCTAAGTGAATTTTGTGTGTGCAAATTAGTGGATTAATGCCCTTAAGATCTTTTAGTGTCCAACCAATTGCATTTTTATGTCTTTTAAGCATATCAACTAATTTACCTTCTTGATTACTTGAGAGTTTGGAAGAAATTACCACCGGATATGTTTCATCTTCTCCAAGAAATGCATACTTCAATTCTTCTGGCAAGGGTTTTAACTCCAATACTGGTGGTTCGTCTTTGTTCTCATATTTTTCATCAAATTCTTTCTCTGATCCTGGTAACGAGTGATACCTGAAAAAATCGTCAAGATCAATTTCAATATTTTCTTTAACAGTTTCAATTGAACAAATATCTAATTGATCATGAGTACTCCCTTCTTGAATGTTTTCTTCCACAAGAGTTTCAATAAGATTTTCATCTTCACTTTCATCTCCTTTGTCATGTGGTTGCTTACAAAGATTAAAAACATTGAGCTCCAAGGTCATGTTACCAAATGACAACTTCATTATTCCATTCCTGCAATTTATAAGAGCATTAGAAGTTGCTAAAAATGGACGACCTAAAATTACAGGAATTGCATTACAAGCTTCAATAGGTTGTGTATCTAAAACTATGAAATCGACAGGATATACAAAGTTATCAACTTGGACCAACACGTCTTCTACCATACCTCTTGGCACTTTAACAGATCTATCAGCAAGTAAAAGTGTTACCGAAGTAGGTTTTAACTCGCCTAGATTGAGTTCTTGATAAACTGAATATGGAAGTAAATTCACACTAGCTCCAAGGTCAAGCAAGGCTTTTTTAATCTTTCGTTCTCCAATAATACACGAAATAGTAGGACAACCAGGGTCTTTGTATTTCAAAGCATTATTATTTTGAATGATTGCACTTACTTGTTCGGCTAAAAATGCTTTCTTTTTCACATTCAATTTTCTTTTCACAGTGCACAAGTCTTTCAAAAATTTGGCATATGATGGTACCTGTTTTATTGCATCTAATAAAGGAATATTAACTTTTACTTGTTTAAAAATATCATATATATCAGAATTCAAATTTGATTTTTTTGTATTTTTCAATGCATGAGGGAATGGTGGTGACACTGTCTGTTGAACCTCCTCTTCGCAAGTTATGGGTTCCACTTCCTTACCCTTTGGAGTTGATTTATCATCATCTTCACAAGGTTCAAGAATGGATTTTTCCACAACCTTACCACTTCGAAGGGTAATAACAGATTTTACCTGATCCATCGGTTGAGTTCCAGAAGT
Organism: Primulina eburnea; assembly: GCF_022965805.1. Taxonomy (NCBI): domain Eukaryota; kingdom Viridiplantae; phylum Streptophyta; class Magnoliopsida; order Lamiales; family Gesneriaceae; genus Primulina; species Primulina eburnea. The sequence continues at coordinate 38,017 of NW_027330618.1, forward strand.
TCCAATTTGTGTATGATGATCCTTGGGATTAGGCAGAGGTTGTGAAGGAAATTTACCTTTTTCATGAACATTAAGTGCAGATGCAAATTTAGCAAGAGTATCTTTCAAGTCTGTCATGGTTTGAGCAGTTTGAGTATTGATAGACTCTTGCTTTGCAATGAAAGAATTCAATGTATCTTCCAAATTTCTTTTCGGCGGAGGAACATAAGGTGCATAATTTTGAAAATTTTGTTGATTTTGAAAATGTGGTTGCGGAAATTGTGCAGCATTATCATTCCTCCAACTAAAATTTGGATGATTTCGCCAACCTGGATTGTAATTTTGAGAAAATGGTTCAAAATTTGGCCTTTTGAAATTGTTCAAAACATTGGCTTGCTCATGGAGACATTCTTTAAAAGAGGGCAAAGTGGGACAATCTTTTGTAAAATGATCACTTGTATCACAGATGTGACACACAATTTCTTGAACAGATTTTAATTGACCATTCTTTTTCAATTCAAGTGCCTCAACTTTTCTTGCCAAAGAGGTAAATCTAGCTTGAAGATCATGTTCATCTTTGAGAGTGTACATACCTCCACCAGATGTAGGAGATTGAATCTTGTTTGATGGTTCGATTGTACCTATAGTGTCCCAATTTTGAGCATTTTCAGCTAATGAATCGAGATACTCAATTGCCTCGTTCGGATCTTTATCTTCAAATGTTCCATTACACATAAATTCAACCATTTGCCTATCTTTAGGTGTTAAGCCTTCATAAAATTGAGAAACAACTCTCCAAATTTCAAAACCATGATGTGGACAAAGATTAAGCAATTCTTTGTATCTATCCCAACACTGATAAAAAGTTTCTCCTTGTTTTTGAGTGAAAGTGATGATTTGCCTTTTGAAAGAATTTGTTCTATGAGATGGAAAAAACTTTTTCAAAAATTGTTGTTGCAATTCATCCCAAGTTCGAATGGATCCCGATCTAAGATTTTGTAGCCAAGTTTTAGCTTTATCTTTTAAAGAAAAAGGAAAAAGCTTAAGGCGAATGGTGTTCATGCTACAATTTAGATCATTATATGTGTTGCACACTTCTTCAAACTCTCGTAAATGCATGTATGGATTTTCAGAATCTAAGCCATGAAAGTTGGGTAAAAGTTGGATAATACCAGGCTTAAAATTGAAATGAGATGCATCAGGGGGAAAAACTAGACATGAAGGTGCACTAGTACGTGTAGGATTCATGTGATCTCTAAGTGTTCTTCGTCTATCATGATCATGTTGAGATTGAATTTCATCTTCATTTTCTTGGATGGGTTCTTCCGCCATGTTTTGTAAAAATAAAGGGTTATTTCGAATGAGTCGACCACTAAGTGTACGTGACCAAATGCTCATGCAAATGCAAAACAAAAAGAAAAAAAAAAAACACAAAAGCAATAAAAAGAAAAATAAACTTTAAACAATATTAAATAGACTTGAAATTAAATTATACTTCCCCGGCAACGGCGCCAAAAACTTGTTGCGACTTTGATTGTTGCACTCCCAAGAGCAGGTTGTCCACAAGTAGTATAATTCGGTGAGTCCAAATATCGTATCCACAGGGAAGCTAAGGTAATTACAAATCCACTACAATGTCTTTTTGTTTTTGTTTTTGTTTCTTTTTAATTTTAATTGAATCTTTAATGGGTAAATTTTAATTGTTCAAATTTAAATTTAAGTAGTTGAGATTAAAGGATCCACTCTTGGTATTTTAATAAAGTTAACATTAACGAACAATATTGAAATCCACTTAATAAAATGGTTCCAATATATTAAATAATCATATTTATATTATGTTATAAATTATAATCTTATAAGTACATAATATATACCAAAACTTATAAATGTGGTCAAGTATTTATTGTGCTATATATATTTGTAAACACTAAATCAAGGTTCCCACTTTAAATGGTTGGTAAAACCAAACAAACATTTAAATGGTACCAATAAATTAATACTATAATATATTCATATATAATAAATCAAGGAATCCAAGTTAAATGGTTGGTAAAACCAAACTAACATTTAAATGGTTCCAAGAATTTAGTGTAACATATAGCAACAATAAATCAAAACTCCCACTTATAAGTAGGGTATAAAAATGCTTAAAGAAATAAATATAACATAAACAATAAATAATGATTAAATAATATAAAACATAGATTCTTACCTTATAATAACCTTATTATCATGCCAAGAGCTTCACCTTATCATCTCAACTTTAGGAAGTTAGCTATTCATTATTCAAAGTGTAAAACTTTGAATATGAAATTAACATGCTAATTATATTTAAATGAAGAAATAAAAGAAAAATATAGAGAGAAATATTATGAACTCAAAGATTTGTTCATAGAATGAGGGATATCTCAATACATTACAATGCACCCCTATTTATAGCCAAATTTGGGGAGACAACCACAAATAAAATATTATTTTTTACACATAAGTCTTCATTGGTGTTCCAAGAAATTAATATTATATTGCACATCACTTTTGACAAGCATCTTCTCCGAATTTTCTTCTTCACATAAAATGAAACATGTGGATAATTGAGTTGTCTAGTTGTGGTATTTTTTTCAGAATATTTGACCAAGTAGTTTGAGAGATATGGTCAAAATACTAGAGCATGGTAAAACTGCCACTCCTTCGGTAACTTTAATTGTTGCTTAATTTGATCCCAATTGTGAGAGGATTTTTATCTCATGCTTGCCACCAATATTGTAGATATTAACATCAACTTTCTACAGGTCCAAGAATCATCTTAATCCCATTTGCAACGCCAAGGTTATTCTTGTTTTATCGAACCTGTAAAAATAGTAAAAACTTATAATTACACAACAACTTATATTTTATACAATTTATTATAAAACATATAATATTTAAAAATTTAATAAAACAAAAACTATATATTTATATTATAAAACATTTAATTAATGTACAATTTTTATGTTTATCATACAACTTCAGTTTGTCCATCCGTTTGAGGATGACAAGTAGTAGATTACAACTTTACTGTGCAAAGTTTAGCCCATAAAATAATCCATAAATAGCATCCCTCACCTTCTTAGTCCTAGGCAACCCCAAAATAATGTCCATAGAAATGTCAATCCAAGTTCTTTTAAGAATAGCACGCAAACGTGTTCTCAAAGTTCTATTTACAACTTCAGTTTGTCCATCCGTTTGAGGATGACAAGTAATAGATTACAACTTTACTGTGCAAAGTTTAGCCCATAAAATAATCCATAAATAGAATCCCTCCCCTACTTAGTCATAGGCAACCCCAAAATAAAGTCCATAGAAATGTCAATCCAAGTTCTTTTAAGAATAGCACGCAAACGTGTTCTCAAAGTTCTATTTACAACTTCAGTTTGTCCATCCGTTTGAGGATGACAAGTAGTAGATTACAACTTTATTGTGCAAAGTTTAGCCCATAAAGTAATCCATAAATAGAATCTCTCCCCTTCTTAGTCCTAGGCAACCCCAAAATAAAGTCCATAGAAATGTCAATCCAAGTTCTTTTAAGAATAGCACGCAAAAGTGTTCCAAAAGTTCTATTTACAACTTCAGTTTGTCCATCCGTTTAAGGATGACAAGTAGTAGATTACAACTTTATTGTGCAAAGTTTAGCCCATAAAGTAATCCATAAATAGAATACCTCCCCTTCTTAGTCATAGGCAACCCCAAAATAAAGTCCATAGAAATGTCCCCTTCTTAGTCCTAGGCAACCCCAAAATAAAGTCCATCGAAATGTCAGTCCAAGTTCTTTTTAAGAATAGCACGCAAAAGTGTTCTCAAAGTTCTATTTACAACTTCAGTTAGTCCATCCATTTGAGGATGACAAGTAGTAGATTACAACAATATTGAGCAAAGTTTAGCCCATAAAGTAATCCAAAAATAGAATCCCTCCCCTTCTTAGTCCTAGGCAACCCCAAAATAAATTCCATAGAAATGTCAATCCAAGTTCTTTTAAGAATAGCACGCAAACGTGTTCTCAAAGTTCTATTTACAACTTCAGTTTGTCCATCCGTTTGAGGATGACAAGTAGTAGATTACAACTTTACTGTGCAAAATTTAGCCCATAAAATAATCCATAAATATAATCCCTCCCCTTCTTAGTCCTAGGCAACCCCAAAATAAAGTCCATAGAAATGTCAATCCAAGTTCTTTTAAGAATAGCACGCAAACGTGTTCTCAAAGTTCTATTTACAACTTCAGTTTGTCCATCCGTTTGAGGATGACAAGTAGTAGATTACAACTTTATTGTGCAAAGTTTAGCCCATAAAGTAATCCATAAATAGAATCCCTCCCCTTCTTAGTCCTAGGCAACCCCAAAATAAAGTCCATAGAAATGTCAATCCAAGTTCTTTTAAGAATAGCACGCAAAAGTGTTCCAAAAGTTCTATTTACAACTTCAGTTTGTCCATCCGTTTGAGGATGACAAGTAGTAGATTACAACTTTATTGTGCAAAGTTTAGCCCATAAAGTAATCCATAAATAGAATCTCTCCCCTTCTTAGTCCTAGGCAACCCCAAAATAAAGTCCATAGAAATGTCAATTCAAGTTGTTTTAAGAATAGCACGCAAAAGTGTTCCCAAAGTTCTATTTACAACTTCAGTTTGTCCATCCGTTTGAGGATGACAAGTAGTAGATTACAACTTTATTGTGCAAAGTTTAGCCCATAAAGTAATCCATAAATAGAATCCCTCCCCTTCTTAGTCCTAGGCAACCCCAAAATAAATTCCATAGAAATGTCAATCCAAGTTCTTTTAAGAATAGCACGCAAACGTGTTCTCAAAGTTCTATTTACAACTTCAGTTTGTCCATCCGTTTGAGGATGACAAGTAGTAGATTACAACTTTACTGTGCAAAGTTTAGCCCATAAAATAATCCATAAATATAATCTCTCCCCTTCTTAGTCCTAGGCAACCCCAAAATAAAGTCCATAGAAATGTCAATCCAAGTTCTTTTAAGAATAGCACGCAAACGTGTTCTCAAAGTTCTATTTACAACTTCAGTTTGTCCATCCGTTTGAGGATGACAAGTAGTAGATTACAACTTTATTGTGCAAAGTTTAGCGCATAAAGTAATCCATAAATAGAATCCCTCCCCTTCTTAGTCCTAGGCAACCCCAAAATAAAGTCCATAGAAATGTCAATCCAAGTTCTTTTAAAAATAGCACGCAAACGTGTTCTCAAAGTTCTATTTACAACTTCAGTTTGTCCATCCGTTTGAGAATGACAAGTAGTAGATTACAACTTTACTGTGCAAAGTTTAGCCCATAAAATAATGCATAAATAGAATCCCTCCCCTTCTTAGTCCTAGGCAACCCCAAAATAAAGTCCATAGAAATGTCAATCCAAGTTCTTTTAAGAATAGCACGCAAACGTGTTCTCAAAGTTCTATTTACAACTTCAGTTTGTCCATCCGTTTGAGGATGACATGTGACACCCCGATCCTCTTTTAAAATAAAATACGCAGCGGAAATAAAATTTTCTCTTTTAAAAATATACGGAAGGAGTTTCAAAATACATTTCTTTAAATATCATTACAAAATAAATACATGATCATTTAAATGACATAACAAAAACAAAACATCATTCCTATGATCATGCCAAAATCATCCTTCCAACGGTGTATGCATATGACCCCCGATCTACAGTCAACGTCCCGGAGCACCACTCTGATCTGCATCACATGAAATAACTGGAATGAGAATAAATCTCAGCAAGTGGAACTCTTATATAACAATGAACAATAACTCTATAAAACATATCTTTGAAATCATAAATACCATCAACTCTGAACTGTAAACTCTGAATATCAATAACATAGCAATAGCATAAAAATATGATGGTATTTCTCTTTTGCTCTGGGGATTGATATCAATAGTATCTCTGCTCTGGGGTGCTCGTATCCCAAATCGATATAAACCGATAACTCTGAGGGATATAAGCCTATAGGCGATGATCATCTAATATTGCATGCAATCTCTGACTATGTATTTATCAATCCGAAAACATTTAAACTCTTCTCTGGTTTTAACAATCACTTTGAACTCTATATATCTCTTTGTATTCCCTTTAATCAATAATGAGACATACAATGCCTCCAATACATATAACAATACATACTATGGATCAAATGAAAGGGAATAACACAATAAACTCTTTGAAACACATACATATATAATCATGTGAGCAAAAAGGAATGAAATTCCACTTACAAACCACAACAAACACCTCAACTTAGCTCTTGATCACCACCTACAACAAATAATCCACAAATAACACCAATATCAACTAAATATCCAAGATTACAAGCTAAATAATCCATAAATCCACATAAACAACCAACCTAAACAACTCTTAATTTACAACCTTAACAGAATCGCACCAAAAGCTTACCCAAGCTTCCTAGCACCAAGGAGAACGTCGAACTCAAGTCGAAATTCCAAACAAACGCTTGAATCGAAGATAGGGAGTGAAAGAAATGATGAAAAACCCTAAAATGGAGAGAAAATGCGAAAATGAGAAGGAAAGAAAAAGGAAAAGTGATGGCCAACCACTCCAAAATCGACTAAATATCTCGCCCATACCTTCACCGCGGGTGCGCCAACACAAGGACCGCGGGTGCGCCTAAGTTACGGCATTCTCAAAAATTCTGGAACACAAACAGCGCGGGTGCGGCGACGCAAGCAGCGCGGGTGCGGTCTCTACCGCAGGGGCGGTCTCTACATCACCGCGGGTGCGGTGTGCTCACGGCATTCCAACTCCAAAACAGCACAGTACACCGCGGGGGCACTCCAGTTAAGAGCGCGGGTGCACTCAAGTCACGGCCAAGCACTATTCCCAAGCAACTAAAATCGAACCGACACTCTGAAACGAACAACCAACATCAACTAACACCTCAAGACAATAAAACTAACAATACTATAGCCCAAAAATACAACTCTGAACATCTAATCAAATATCCCAAAATAACAAACGAAACTTAAATCGTACCGTACACCGGGCTTGGCTATTACATGACAAGTAGTAGATTACAACTTTACTGTGCAAAGTTTAGCCCATAAAATAATCCATAAATATAATCCCCCCCCCTTCTTAGTCCTAGGCAACCCCAAAATAAAATCCATAGAAATGTCAATCCAAGTTCTTTTAAAAATAGCACGCAAACGTGTTCTCAAAGTTCTTTTTACAACTTCAGTTTGTCCATCCGTTTGAGGATGACAAGTAGTAGATTACAACTTTACTGTGCAAAGTTTAGCCCATAAAATAATCCATAAATAGAATCCCTCCACTTCTTAGTCCTAGGCAACCCCAAAATAAAGTCCATAGAAATGTCAATCCAAGTTCTTTTAAGAATAGCACGCAAACGTGTTCTCAAAGTTCTATTTACCACTTCAGTTTGTCCATCCGTTTGAGGATGACAAGTAGTAGATTACAACTTTAATGTGCAGAGTTTAGCCCATAAAGTAATCCATAAATAGAATCTCTCTCCTTCTTAGTCCTAGGCAACCCCAAAATAAAGTCCATAGAAATGTCAATCCAAGTTGTTTTAAGAATAGCACGCAAAAGTGTTCCCAAAGTTCTATTTACAACTTCAGTTTGTCCATCCGTTTGAGGATGACAAGTAGTAGATTACAACTTTATTGTGCAAAGTTTAGCCCATAAAGTAATCCATAAATAGAATCCCTCCCCTTCTTAGTCCTAGGCAACCCCAAAATAAAGTCCATAGAAATGTCAATCCAAGTTCTTTTAAGAATAGCACGCAAACGTGTTCTCAAAGTTCTATTTACAACTTCAGTTTGTCCATCCGTTTGAGGATGACAAGTAGTAGATTACAACTTTACTGTGCAAAGTTTAGCCCATAAAATAATCCATAAATATAATCCCTCCCCTTCTTAGTCCTAGGCAACCCCAAAATAAAGTCCATAGAAATGTCAATCCAAGTTCTTTTAAGAATAGCACGCAAACGTGTTCTCAAAGTTCTATTTACAACTTCAGTTTGTCCATCCGTTTGAGGATGACAAGTAGTAGAATACAACTTTATTGTGCAAAGTTTAGCGCATAAAGTAATCCATAAATAGAATCCCTCCCCTTCTTAGTCCTAGGCAACCCCAAAATAAAGTCCATAGAAATGTCAATCCAAGTTCTTTTAAAAATAGCACGCAAACGTGTTCTCAAAGTTCTATTTACAACTTCAGTTTGTCCATCCGTTTGAGGATGACAAGTAGTAGATTACAACTTTACTGTGCAAAGTTTAGCCCATAAAATAATCCATAAATTGAATCCCTCCCCTTCTTAGTCCTAGGCAACCCCAAAATAAAGTCCATAGAAATGTCAATCCAAGTTCTTTTAATAATAGCACGCAAACGTGTTCTCAAAGTTCTATTTACAACTTCAGTTTGTCCATCCGTTTGAGGATGACAAGTAGTAAATTACAACTTTACTGTGCAAAGTTTAGCCCATAAAATAATCCATAAATATAATCCCTCCTCTTCTTAGTCCTAGGCAACCCCAAAATAAAGTCCATAGAAATGTCAATCCAAGTTTTTTAAAAATAGCACGCAAAAGTGTTCCCATAGTTCTATTTACAACTTCAGTTTGTCCATCCGTTTGAGGATGACAAGTAGTAGATTACAACTTTATTGTGCAAAGTTTAGCCCATAAAGTAATCCATAAATAGAATCCCTCCCCTTCTTAGTCCTAGGCAACCCCAAAATAAAGTCCATAGAAATGTCAATCCAAGTTCTTTTAAGAATAGCACGCAAACGTGTTCTCAAAGTTCTATTTACAACTTCAATTTGTCCATCCGTTTGAGGATGACAAGTAGTAGATTACAACTTTATTGTGCAAAGTTTAGCGCATAAAGTAATCCATAAATAGAATCCCTCCCCTTCTTAGTCCTAGGCAACCCCAAAATAAAGTCCATAGAAATGTCAATCCAAGTTCTTTTAAAAATAGCACGCAAACGTGTTCTCAAAGTTCTATTTACAACTTCAGTTTGTCCATCCGTATGAGGATGACAAGTAGTAGATTACAACTTTATTGTGCAAAGTTTAGCGCATAAAGTAATCCATAAATAGAATCCCTCCCCTTCTTAGTCCTAGGCAACCCCAAAATAAAGTCCATAGAAATGTCAATCCAAGTTCTTTTAAAAATAGCACGCAAACGTGTTCTCAAAGTTCTATTTACAACTTCAGTTTGTCCATCCGTTTGAGGATGACAAGTAGTTGATTACAACTTTACTGTGCAAAGTTTAGCCCATAAAATAATCCATAAATAGAATCCCTCCCCTTCTTAGTCCTAGGCAACCCCAAAATAAATTCCATAGAAATGTCAATCCAAGTTCTTTTAAGAATAGCACGCAAACGTGTTCTCAAAGTTCTATTTACAACTTCAGTTTGTCCATCCGTTTGAGGATGACAAGTAGTAGATTACAACTTTACTGTGCAAAGTTTAGCCCATAAAATAATCCATAAATATAATCTCTCCCCTTCTTAGTCCTAGGCAACCCCAAAATAAAGTCCATAGAAATGTCAATCCAAGTTCTTTTAAGAATAGCACGCAAACGTGTTCTCAAAGTTCTATTTACAACTTCAGTTTGTCCATCCGTTTGAGGATGACAAGTAGTAGATTACAACTTTATTGTGCAAAGTTTAGCGCATAAAGTAATCCATAAATAGAATCCCTCCCCTTCTTAGTCCTAGGCAACCCCAAAATAAAGTCCATAGAAATGTCAATCCAAGTTCTTTTAAAAATAGCACGCAAACGTGTTCTCAAAGTTCTATTTACAACTTCAGTTTGTCCATCCGTTTGAGAATGACAAGTAGTAGATTACAACTTTACTGTGCAAAGTTTAGCCCATAAAATAATGCATAAATAGAATCCCTCCCCTTCTTAGTCCTAGGCAACCCCAAAATAAAGTCCATAGAAATGTCAATCCAAGTTCTTTTAAGAATAGCACGCAAACGTGTTCTCAAAGTTCTATTTACAACTTCAGTTTGTCCATCCGTTTGAGGATGACATGTGACACCCCGATCCTCTTTTAAAATAAAATACGCAGCGGAAATAAAATTTTCTCTTTTAAAAATATACGGAAGGAGTTTCAAAATACATTTCTTTAAATATCTTTACAAAATAAATACATGATCATTTAAATGACATAACAAAAACAAAACATCATTCCTATGATCATGCCAAAATCATCCTTCCAACAGTGTATGCATATGACCCCCGATCTACAGTCAACGTCCCGGAGCACCACTCTGATCTGCATCACATGAAATAACTGGAATGAGAATAAATCTCAGCAAGTGGAACTCTTATATAACAATGAACAATAACTCTATAAAACATATCTTTGAAATCATAAATACCATCAACTCTGAACTGTAAACTCTGAATATCAATAACATAGCAATAGCATAAAAATATGATGGTATTTCTCTTTTGCTCTGGGGATTGATATCAATAGTATCTCTGCTCTGGGGTGCTCGTATCCCAAATCGATATAAACCGATAACTCTGAGGGATATAAGCCTATAGGCGATGATCATCTAATATTGCATGCAATCTCTGACTATGTATTTATCAATCCGAAAACATTTAAACTCTTCTCTGGTTTTAACAATCACTTTGAACTCTATATATCTCTTTGTATTCCCTTTAATCAATAATGAGACATACAATGCCTCCAATACATATAACAATACATACTATGGATCAAATGAAAGGGAATAACACAATAAACTCTTTGAAACACATACATATATAATCATGTGAGCAAAAAGGAATGAAATTCCACTTACAAACCACAACAAACACCTCAACTTAGCTCTTGATCACCACCTACAACAAATAATCCACAAATAACACCAATATCAACTAAATATCCAAGATTACAAGCTAAATAATCCATAAATCCACATAAACAACCAACCTAAACAACTCTTAATTTACAACCTTAACAGAATCGCACCAAAAGCTTACCCAAGCTTCCTAGCACCAAGGAGAACGTCGAACTCAAGTCGAAATTCCAAACAAACGCTTGAATCGAAGATAGGGAGTGAAAGAAATGATGAAAAACCCTAAAATGGAGAGAAAATGCGAAAATGAGAAGGAAAGAAAAAGGAAAAGTGATGGCCAACCACTCCAAAATCGACTAAATATCTCGCCCATACCTTCACCGCGGGTGCGCCAACACAAGGACCGCGGGTGCGCCTAAGTTACGGCATTCTCAAAAATTCTGGAACACAAACAGCGCGGGTGCGGCGACGCAAGCAGCGCGGGTGCGGTCTCTACCGCAGGGGCGGTCTCTACATCACCGCGGGTGCGGTGTGCTCACGGCATTCCAACTCCAAAACAGCACAGTACACCGCGGGGGCACTCCAGTTAAGAGCGCGGGTGCACTCAAGTCACGGCCAAGCACTATTCCCAAGCAACTAAAATCGAACCGACACTCTGAAACGAACAACCAACATCAACTAACACCTCAAGACAATAAAACTAACAATACTATAGCCCAAAAATACAACTCTGAACATCTAATCAAATATCCCAAAATAACAAACGAAACTTAAATCGTACCGTACACCGGGCTTGGCTATTACATGACAAGTAGTAGATTACAACTTTACTGTGCAAAGTTTAGCCCATAAAATAATCCATAAATATAATCCCCCCCCCTTCTTAGTCCTAGGCAACCCCAAAATAAAATCCATAGAAATGTCAATCCAAGTTCTTTTAAAAATAGCACGCAAACGTGTTCTCAAAGTTCTTTTTACAACTTCAGTTTGTCCATCCGTTTGAGGATGACAAGTAGTAGATTACAACTTTACTGTGCAAAGTTTAGCCCATAAAATAATCCATAAATAGAATCCCTCCACTTCTTAGTCCTAGGCAACCCCAAAATAAAGTCCATAGAAATGTCAATCCAAGTTCTTTTAAGAATAGCACGCAAACGTGTTCTCAAAGTTCTATTTACAACTTCAGTTTGTCCATCCGTTTGAGGATGACAAGTAGTAGATTACAACTTTAATGTGCAGAGTTTAGCCCATAAAGTAATCCATAAATAGAATCTCTCTCCTTCTTAGTCCTAGGCAACCCCAAAATAAAGTCCATAGAAATGTCAATCCAAGTTGTTTTAAGAATAGCACGCAAAAGTGTTCCCAAAGTTCTATTTACAACTTCAGTTTGTCCATCCGTTTGAGGATGACAAGTAGTAGATTACAACTTTATTGTGCAAAGTTTAGCCCATAAAGTAATCCATAAATAGAATCCCTCCCCTTCTTAGTCCTAGGCAACCCCAAAATAAAGTCCATAGAAATGTCAATCCAAGTTCTTTTAAGAATAGCACGCAAACGTGTTCTCAAAGTTCTATTTACAACTTCAGTTTGTCCATCCGTTTGAGGATGACAAGTAGCAGATTACAACTTTACTGTGCAAAGTTTAGCCCATAAAATAATCCATAAATATAATCCCTCCCCTTCTTAGTCCTAGGCAACCCCAAAATAAAGTCCATAGAAATGTCAATCCAAGTTCTTTTAAGAATAGCACGCAAACGTGTTCTCAAAGTTCTATTTACAACTTCAGTTTGTCCATCCGTTTGAGGATGACAAGTAGTAGAATACAACTTTATTGTGCAAAGTTTAGCGCATAAAGTAATCCATAAATAGAATCCCTCCCCTTCTTAGTCCTAGGCAACCCCAAAATAAAGTCCATAGAAATGTCAATCCAAGTTCTTTTAAAAATAGCACGCAAACGTGTTCTCAAAGTTCTATTTACAACTTCAGTTTGTCCATCCGTTTGAGGATGACAAGTAGTAGATTACAACTTTACTGTGCAAAGTTTAGCCCATAAAATAATCCATAAATTGAATCCCTCCCCTTCTTAGTCCTAGGCAACCCCAAAATAAAGTCCATAGAAATGTCAATCCAAGTTCTTTTAATAATAGCACGCAAACGTGTTCTCAAAGTTCTATTTACAACTTCAGTTTGTCCATCCGTTTGAGGATGACAAGTAGTAAATTACAACTTTACTGTGCAAAGTTTAGCCCATAAAATAATCAATAAATATAATCCCTCCTCTTCTTAGTCCTAGGCAACCCCAAAATAAAGTCCATAGAAATGTCAATCCAAGTTTTTTAAAAATAGCACGCAAAAGTGTTCCCATAGTTCTATTTACAACTTCAGTTTGTCCATCCGTTTGAGGATGACAAGTAGTAGATTACAACTTTATTGTGCAAAGTTTAGCCCATAAAGTAATCCATAAATAGAATCCCTCCCCTTCTTAGTCCTAGGCAACCCCAAAATAAAGTCCATAGAAATGTCAATCCAAGTTCTTTTAAGAATAGCACGCAAACGTGTTCTCAAAGTTCTATTTACAACTTCAATTTGTCCATCCGTTTGAGGATGACAAGTAGTAGATTACAACTTTATTGTGCAAAGTTTAGCGCATAAAGTAATCCATAAATAGAATCCCTCCCCTTCTTAGTCCTAGGCAACCCCAAAATAAAGTCCATAGAAATGTCAATCCAAGTTCTTTTAAAAATAGCACGCAAACGTGTTCTCAAAGTTCTATTTACAACTTCAGTTTGTCCATCCGTATGAGGATGACAAGTAGTAGATTACAACTTTATTGTGCAAAGTTTAGCGCATAAAGTAATCCATAAATAGAATCCCTCCCCTTCTTAGTCCTAGGCAACCCCAAAATAAAGTCCATAGAAATGTCAATCCAAGTTCTTTTAAAAATAGCACGCAAACGTGTTCTCAAAGTTCTATTTACAACTTCAGTTTGTCCATCCGTTTGAGGATGACAAGTAGTTGATTACAACTTTACTGTGCAAAGTTTAGCCCATAAAATAATCCATAAATAGAATCCCTCCCCTTCTTAGTCCTAGGCAACCCCAAAATAAAGTCCATAGAAATGTCAATCCAAGTTCTTTTAAGAATAGCACGCAAACGTGTTCTCAAAGTTCTATTTACAACTTCAGTTTGTCCATCCGTTTGAGGATGACAAGTAGTAGATTACAACTTTACTGTGCAAAGTTTAGCCCATAAAATAATCCATAAATAGAATCCCTCCCCTTCTTAGTCCTAGGCAACCCCAAAATAAAGATCATAGAAATGTCAATCCAAGTTCTTTTAAGAATAGCACGCAAACATGTTCTCAAAGTTCTATTTACAACTTCAGTTTTTCCATCCGTTTGAGGATGACAAGTAGTAGATTACAACTTTATTGTGCAAAGTTTAGCCCATAAAGTAATCCATAAATAGAATCCCTCCCCTTCTTAGTCCTAGGCAACCCCAAAATAAAGTCCATAGAAATGTCAATCCAAGTTCTTTTAAGAATAGCACGCAAAAGTGTTCCAAAAGTTCTATTTACAACTTCAGTTTGTCCATCCGTTTAAGGATGACAAGTAGTAGATTACAACTTTATTGTGCAAAGTTTAGCCCATAAAGTAATCCATAAATAGAATACCTCCCCTTCTTAGTCATAGGCAACCCCAAAATAAAGTCCATAGAAATGTCCCCTTCTTAGTCCTAGGCAACCCCAAAATAAAGTCCATCGAAATGTCAGTCCAAGTTCTTTTTAAGAATAGCACGCAAAAGTGTTCTCAAAGTTCTATTTACAACTTCAGTTAGTCCATCCGTTTGAGGATGACAAGTAGTAGATTACAACAATATTGAGCAAAGTTTAGCCCATAAAGTAATCCAAAAATAGAATCCCTCCCCTTCTTAGTCCTAGGCAACCCCAAAATAAAGTCCATAGAAATGTCAATCCAAGTTCTTTTAAGAATAGCACGCAAACGTGTTTTCAAAGTTCTATTTACAACTTCAGTTTGTCCATCCGTTTGAGGATGACAAGTAGTAGATTACAACTTTACTGTGCAAAATTTAGCCCATAAAATAATCCATAAATATAATCCCTCCCCTTCTTAGTCCTAGGCAACCCCAAAATAAAGTCCATAGAAATGTCAATCCAAGTTCTTTTAAGAATAGCACGCAAACGTGTTCTCAAAGTTCTATTTACAACTTCAGTTTGTCCATCCGTTTGAGGATGACAAGTAGTAGATTACAACTTTATTGTGCAAAGTTTAGCCCATAAAGTAATCCATAAATAGAATCCCTCCCCTTCTTAGTCCTAGGCAACCCCAAAATAAAGTCCATAGAAATGTCAATCCAAGTTCTTTTAAGAATAGCACGCAAAAGTGTTCCAAAAGTTCTATTTACAACTTCAGTTTGTCCATCCGTTTGAGGATGACAAGTAGTAGATTTCAACTTTACTGTGCAAAGTTTAGCCCATAAAATAATCCATAAATTGAATCCCTCCCCTTCTTAGTCCTAGGCAACCCCAAAATAAAGTCCATAGAAATGTCAATCCAAATTCTTTTAAGAATAGCACGCAAACGTGTTCTCAAAGTTCTATTTACAACTTCAGTTTGTCCATCCGTTTGAGGATGACAAGTAGTAGATTACAACTTTACTGTGCAAAGTTTAGCCCATAAAATAATCCATACATATAATCCCTCCTCTTCTTAGTCCTAGGCAACCCCAAAATAAAGTACATAGAAATGTCAATCCAAGATTTTTAAAAATAGCACGCAAAAGTGTTCCCAAAGTTCTATTTACAACTTCAGTTTGTCCATCCGTTTGAGGATGACAAGTAGTAGATTACAACTTTATTGTGCAAAGTTTAGCCCATAAAGTAATCCATAAATAGAATCCCTCCCCTTCTTAGTCCTAGGCAACCCCAAAATAAAGTCCATAGAAATGTCAATCCAAGTTCTTTTAAGAATAGCATGCAAACGTGTTCTCAAAGTTCTATTTACAACTTCAATTTGTCCATCCGTTTGAGGATGACAAGTAGTAGATTACAACTTTATTGTGCAAAGTTTAGCGCATAAAGTAATCCATAAATAGAATCCCTCCCCTTCTTAGTCCTAGGCAACCCCAAAATAAAGTCCATAGAAATGTCAATCCAAGTTCTTTTAAAAATAGCACGCAAACGTGTTCTCAAAGTTCTATTTACAACTTCAGTTTGTCCATCCGTATGAGGATGACAAGTAGTAGATTACAACTTTATTGTGCAAAGTTTAGCGCATAAAGTAATCCATAAATAGAATCCCTCCCCTTCTTAGTCCTAGGCAACCCCAAAATAAAGTCCATAGAAATGTCAATCCAAGTTATTATTAAAATAGCACGCAAACGTGTTCTCAAAGTTCTATTTACAACTTCAGTTTGTCCATCCGTTTGAGGATGACAAGTAGTAGATTACAACTTTACTGTGCAAAGTTTAGCCCATAAAATAATCCATAAATAGAATCCCTCCCCTTCTTAGTCCTAGGCAACCCCAAAATAAAGTCCATAGAAATGTCAATCCAAGTTCTTTTAAGAATAGCACGCAAACGTGTTCTCAAAGTTCTATTTACAACTTCAGTTTGTCCATCCGTTTGAGGATGACAAGTAGTAGATTACAACTTTACTGTGCAAAGTTTAGCCCATAAAATAATCCATAAATAGAATCCCTCCCCTTCTTAGTCCTAGGCAACCCCAAAATAAAGTCCATAGAAATGTCAATCCAAGTTCTTTTAAGAATAGCACGCAAACATGTTCTCAAAGTTCTATTTACAACTTCAGTTTGTCCATCCGTTTGAGGATGACAAGTAGTAGATTACAACTTTATTGTGCAAAGTTTAGCCCATAAAGTAATCCATAAATAGAATCCCTCCCCTTCTTAGTCCTAGGCAACCCCAAAATAAAGTCCATAGAAATGTCAATCCAAGTTCTTTTAAGAATAGCACGCAAAAGTGTTCCAAAAGTTCTATTTACAACTTCAGTTTGTCCATCCGTTTAAGGATGACAAGTAGTAGATTACAACTTTATTGTGCAAAGTTTAGCCCATAAAGTAATCCATAAATAGAATACCTCCCCTTCTTAGTCATAGGCAACCCCAAAATAAAGTCCATAGAAATGTCCCCTTCTTAGTCCTAGGCAACCCCAAAATAAAGTCCATCGAAATGTCAGTCCAAGTTCTTTTTAAGAATAGCACGCAAAAGTGTTCTCAAAGTTCTATTTACAACTTCAGTTAGTCCATCCGTTTGAGGATGACAAGTAGTAGATTACAACAATATTGAGCAAAGTTTAGCCCATAAAGTAATCCAAAAATAGAATCCCTCCCCTTCTTAGTCCTAGGCAACCCCAAAATAAAGTCCATAGAAATGTCAATCCAAGTTCTTTTAAGAATAGCACGCAAACGTGTTCTCAAAGTTCTATTTACAACTTCAGTTTGTCCATCCGTTTGAGGATGACAAGTAGTAGATTACAACTTTACTGTGCAAAATTTAGCCCATAAAATAATCCATAAATATAATCCCTCCCCTTCTTAGTCCTAGGCAATCCCAAAATAAAGTCCATAGAAATGTCAATCCAAGTTCTTTTAAGAATAGCACGCAAACGTGTTCTCAAAGTTCTATTTACAACTTCAGTTTGTCCATCCGTTTGAGGATGACAAGTAATAGATTACAACTTTATTGTGCAAAGTTTAGCCCATAAAGTAATCCATAAATAGAATCCCTCCCCTTCTTAGTCCTAGGCAACCCCAAAATAAAGTCCATAGAAATGTCATTCCAAGTTCTTTTTAAGAATAGCACGCAAAAGTGTTCCCAAAGTTCTATTGACAACTTCAGTTTGTCTATCCGTTTGAGGATGACAAGTAGTAGATTACAATAAAATAATCCATAAATAGCATCCCTCCCCTTCTTAGTCCTAGGCAACCCCAAAATAAAGTCCATAGAAATGTCAATCCAAGTTCTTTTAAGAATAGCACGCAAACGTGTTCTCAAAGTTCTATTTACAACTTCAGTTTGTCCATTCGTTTGAGGATGACAAGTAGTAGATTACAACTTTATTGTGCAAAGTTTAGCGCATAAAGTAATCCATAAATAGAATCCCTCCCCTTCTTAGTCCTAGGCAACCCCAAAATAAAGTCCATAGAAATGTCAATCCAAGTTCTTTTAAAAATAGCACGCAAAAGTGCTCCCAAAGTTCTATTTACAACTTCAGTTTGTCCATCCATTTGAGGATGACAAGTAGTAGATTACAACTTTATTGTGCAAAGTTTAGCCCATAAAGTAATCCATAAATAGCATCCCTCACCTTCTTAGTCCTAGGCAACCCCAAAATAAAGTCCATAGAAATGTCAATCCAAGTTCTTTTAAAAATAGCACGCAAAAGTGTTCCCAAAGTTCTATTTACAACTTCAGTTTGTCCATCCGTTTGAGGATGACAAGTAGTAGATTACAAATTTTTTGTGCAATGTTTAGCCCATAAAGTAATCCATAAATAGAATCCCTCCCCTTCTTAGTCTAGA